>NC_040037.1:42464950-42567576 GCF_003713205.1 Coffea eugenioides
CTTATACAATATGAGTAGCAGCTGCATGTTAGTGGAATTGGATTCAGCCTAATATGCCTTAGCTTTTAACACATTCGACATTGCTCGTTGTATGCGATTGCAGATTTTTTTCCCAATCATTTATTCAAATCATTGGTTGCTCATGATTGCACATGTCAAGGACAAAGAAGTGTACATTGTTGATTCTATGGACAATTACAAAAGCTTCTACCAAGGTTTGATGCAATCTGTGGTGAGTAAACATCGAAATCGTACCTTAGCTTCATTTCCGAAGAAGGTAACATATTTCTAACATTCGGTACCTGCTGTATTTATTTCCTTCTTAGGAATGGATTTTGATGGAAATTTTCCACGAAAATCAACCCTGGACATTTATTCTTGTAAAACACAAACTAAAACAGACAGACGCGGCAAGTTGCGGGGTTTTCACCTTGAAGTTTGCGCAATGTTGGGCAAAGGGGTGTCGGCCACAATTTGTAAGTGCACAAGTATACAACCCCTTGTGGCAAGCTCACTTTATTGCGTCTGACATCATTTCTGAATGTATGTACAGCTTGATGCTGTCATTGCTAGAAAATTTATTGCCTGGGAGATCGCTTTGGGGAAACTTGCGGACCCGTTCGCTTATGCTGCGTTCCTGATAGAAAATAAACAGGCACGTGAGGCTGTAACCAGAGGAGATTTGCAAAATGATGCTACCAACGATGTGGGGCATCAGGAAACAGGGAACGGTACATTATGTCTCGCCTTTACTGTAATTGGTTCGTTGCATATGAAGGCAATATTAAATTTTAAATTCTTTAGGGCATTTACAAATTATTGGTACGAAATTAATCTTGTATAAAGGAAACCATAAAAAGTGTACGTACCTCTGTTCCGATGCATCTCCCCGTGACCATCGCATTCACAAATTGCTTTTCTACTCCCGCTATTCCATTATTGCAGGGCTGCTGCCCACGACATTGTAATAAATTCTCGACCCCAGATCTTTGCTTTACACTTTCCAATTCCTCTTGTTTGATTTCGCATTATGACATTCAAATTGGATCTCACATGCAAAATCCATGTGCTGAAAAATTGTATGCCTTCATTTTTTCCCCAGTCGAAGGTACAAGGGTAACAAAAAGCCCGCCAGAACTTGCGTCCGCCAATGATTCAAAGAAGAAGCTTCTTATTCTTGATTTGAATGGAGTGGTTCTGGGCAGTGCATTTCGCCATTCGACCAGAAATCGGGAGTTCAACTTCAGGCCACATTGCTTTGAATTTTTGAAGGTGGCTCTGTCATATTTTGAGGTGGCTGTTTGGTCATCGAAGCTAAGGTATCCGCGAACCTATATTTGAATTACTTCATTAACTGGAACTTCAATACAAGTTTGTGTTATAGGCAAATTGAAGACATTTGTGTTTTCTGCAGCCACAATATTCAACCAGTGTTGGACAGTCTATCCAAAAAAATGAATGAACGTTTGGAGCAGAGACTGTTATTTGTTTGGGTGAGATGTAATTCACAAATTACTTCGATTGTGTGTAGTCAGTCCGTGTGCAAGACTTATGATAAAGGAAAGTCGGGAACAATCAATATTGTGCAGGATCAGTCGCGGTGCACTATGACACAAACCAGCCTTAGGGAAAATCCAAGCAAAACGGTCATGTTTAAGGACCTAAAACATGTGTGGGGAGAATACAAGTCGTACAACAGCTCTAACACGATATTAGTCAATGATTCTCCGTATAAATCATTCCTTAATTCTGTAAGTGCACCATACCCACTGATTGTTATGATGTATATGTTCCGGTATGCACAAATATGTGTATAAGGGCTAACTGTTTCCATATTACTCATTCTTCAGCCGTACAATGCCATCTTCCCCACCTCTTATACATCTTACACTGTAGAAGACAATTATTTGGGTAAAACGCGGTTCCCGATGCTTTGAAATGTGGCTTTTGCTACGGTAAGCACAGCCTGTTCAGCTAGCCTGACACAAAACATATTTGCAGATCCTGAAGGAGATTTTGTACGACACCTGAAGAAATTGGCCAGTGCTGATAATGTACGAGATTTCATTAAGCGAAACCGTTTTGGACAATCACCTGTAACAGAAGGCAGTGTGGATTGGCACTTTTATGTTAATGTTGTCAGCAAGCTTGGACTGCATAACACAACAAAGCAAGTGACGCGCAAACGGGAAGCCCCAAACAGATATTCTCCGGAGGTATCCATTGCATTCATGTTCAGGAATATGTTCACAATAGTTCAACACCTCGTTATGATAGCTAAAATTGCGTCTGATCATATGCACAGACCAAGAAAAAAAGGAAAATTTGAAAGCATGAGGAAGATCATTTTATGGACCGTTCACTGTACGGAGGCTTCTCCAAACCATTGGAAGGAGAGAACCTCTCTTCTGATGGGACACACAAGCAAAACTGTTGTGCTTTAGTGAGACACTGGGCCTGTCTAATTCATATATGTTGGTACTACTTTCTTCCCCTACTTCTGTTTTTGTTTGCAAAGGATACAAGCTGAGTTTTTTTTATGCAAATTCTAACAGTCCCGGCAGTTGGAAATCACCCTATTGTCTGCAGGTTCCCGAATGCACATCAGCAAAAATTATCAGATAATGGCTGTAATTGCTGTCAAATGCAGGATGCGTCAGCCATATACTCCTGCTACAAACGTTGGCATGTAGTAACTTTAGCCTGTTTTCATTGTAATTGTTTGTTGGCAACTTCTCGTCTAAACATTAAGGATCTAAATGTCACACACTAAATCTGTCCGTCTGGTTAACCTCTCGGATACGTGCAATACTAACAGTTGGTCAGGGAGCAATGGTTCACATTAATTGAGCTAGGCTCCTTGCTTTGCGTCTGTACCAAAATAAAGTCCAGCAATGGAATCTGTTAACCAACACGAAGTCTGTATGAGTTGGAGAGATGTGGAAAGACAGAATTTTATGAGAATGCAACTTTACATATTTGCCCTTTCAATTTTTAAATCAAAGTCCAAAGATTAGTTTTCTTGTTCCAATAAATAGAATATTTGAGCAAGACAAATTTCTAAAACGATTGCATATGCATTCCTACAAGGTGAATAATAATAAGTTGCGTTTCCAAATAATAAGTTGCTATTTTTTTCTTGCATCTTGACCTATTTGCCCAATTTTACTCAAAATGTTAACCTTCAGCTCATTGACATTCCACATATATACTTATAAATGTATATTATATGTGCATATATTTATAATATATATGTGTATGTGGTAATAATATATTATATAATTATACTTATATTTGTTATTATAAATATACTAAAAATTATACTACTTAATATATAATATTCTCTATAATTATAAAAAATATTAGTACAATTACATAATGTATTATATAAATAAATATTATAATTATTTAAATAAATAAATAAACTAATTCTAAATATTTTGGGATAATTTCATAACACAACAATCCCGGTCACTTTCGTAATGTATCACTTTCCCATAAAAGACCAGCTCTTTATGACCTTCCTCCATTATAAGAACAAAGCACCCCTTTTTCCATTAATAGATTTATTTATCGGATAAAATATATTAAAACTCGTTTTCCAATAAAAACCCAGCTCTTTATGGCTTTTGTCCATTATAAGAACAGAGTACCCTTTTCCATAAAAGAATTTATTTATCGAATAAAAATAAATCAGTTGTCTAATAAAACACCAGCTCTTTATGGCTTTCGTTCATAAATTATCCAGTTTCCCATTTTTCCATACGCTAATTCAGGGGAGGTTTGTGAAATTATCCCGTATAATGTATATGTGTATATAATATTAATAAATTATATAATTTTAATTATATAAAATATTAGTTATGGGTGAAGAACGGAACAAGAGAATTACGGGTGAATTATAGGTGAAGAACGTTAAAATTTTAGTTATTGGTGAATTATGGGTGACGAACGGAACAAAGCCCAGTTTTGTGATTCCTCGACTTGCTCGAATTTGAGAAAGTACATGACACAGTGACAGCGCCACCGAGAAAGCTTTGCAGTGCATTTAGAAATTTATTTTAGGATATAGTGGGAAATTTAGGAAATTTCCGAATTTATTAAAGGCGTTGTGTTATAAAAGTCAACCTCTTTATGCCTTTCTTCCTTCATACAGTCACCTAATTACCCAAGTTCCTCAGCTACAAATTCATTTATCGAAAAGCAAAAAAATAGACCCGTTGTTGATTAAAGAATAGCTCTTTAAGGCTTTCTTCCGTTAAACTGACACAGTCCCCGACGTGCATCAAATACAAATGTATTTATCGGACGAAATTGCTGTTAAACCCGTTGTTGAAAACTCTCGATCAGCTCTTTATGGCTTGCGACCCTGTTACACTGACAGAGTAGTATCCAGGTGCCTTAAACACAAATGTATTTACCGGATGAAATATAGTTAAAGCCGTTGTTGAATAAAGATCAGCTCTTTGTAAAAGAGCAGCTCTTTATGGCTTTCTCCGTACTAGGTTACCATTTTCCGTAAAAAAAAATTCATTTATCGGCTAAATGTAAATTAAACCCCTTTTCCAATAAGCTCTTTAAACAATTTCCTCCGCTATGACAACAGAGTACCAATATCCCATACTTACAATTTCACTTATCGGATAAACTTTAATTCAACACGGTTTGCAATAAAACACCAGCTATGTATGGCCTAATTTATTTGTTCGATAAATCGGATCGATATTATACTTGACTTCCGTTTACCCGTTAGCATAGAATGCAAAGCAAGAAACTAACCTATTGCAGGTTTAAACTCCGTTTTAAGACAAATTGTTTCGGATACGTCAACACACCTAATTCATAAACTCTCGCGAAACATATATTTAAACGCGTTAATTATTAATTACCACAAATCAAATATTTCAATCTTTTTCCATTTCTTTCTAATGAGTGCATACAATGGATCACTGTGCGGTTGTCATAACCAACCACGAATCTTCTCTTAACTCTCCACCACATGAACATTGTGGTACTCGTTATCCCCATTGCAGGGTCTCCCCACACCACCGCCGGCGAGTTTGCTCGGTTGAACTTTGCTTTCCCTTCCTCTAATGAAACTCATACATACACACCAACCGCTTGCCTTACTATGCCAGCTTTTGCACTGTCTCCGTCTTCTACATTTTGGGCTACGACGACGTGCATCCGAGTATGACAACCCCTATTACATGCCCCTTTCCACAAAATGCCGCTACTTTGTCTCTCTATCTTGCCACCTTCATCCAACCTCAACTTTATTCATCTCCAACCGGGTGTGCATGTTCGCTTTCCGCATAATTTGATGACGGACAACGTTGGCATCATCCAGAACCAAAGACAGTGCTACTTTGCGCCGCTCCTGCTCCGAATTGTACTGCACCGATAAATTTGTTACTATCTCCATCGTTCGCAACCAAAGCAAGCAAACACAACTGTTACACCACAGGGCGCCATTCCTTTTTGCTTACCTCATTCCATTTCCAGCTTCCAATTCCACTTGATAACATATCCATGTACTTCAGCATGAATAACCCACAATCCCACCTGCATTACAAACCATAACCACAAATTTAGACACAACCGTTGCTGAACCATGTCAAAAACTTCCAAACCTATGCACGTGCAACTTACGCATTCCGTTGCTGTGGACATGTGGCTGCAGCTTTTATTTTGTACAGCCAAAGGCATGACGAATACTGCCCCTCCAAACCATAAGTCAGCGCTGCTTCCAACCTTTCAATCTTAGGGCCATACAACAAAAACATATGCGATTTTAAGTATACTGCCACCAATTGTAAAGGTGATGGTCGTGTTCATGAAATGTTTGACAAACCAACTTAGTTTACCATTGTCTCCACGGAGCTGCGCCTATTAATTTCCGTTTCCTCGTGTCCTCTCATTGAATCATAAATTAATACTTCTTCGCTTGCCATGTCCACCACACACATATACCAATGCTCATTGTGCCACATTGGCACGAATATCTGAAGCATAACGGCGGTTAGTTGGTCATCGTCATGGGAATCTGTATCTATTCCATTATGCTACATAACAGGGCAGCTTCTCGTACCTTCTCACACTTTTTTATATTACCTCCTACTTTACATTCCTGTAGATATGTACAGTAGAGCTCGTCTGCTGATTTGTTGAACTCCAAAATCTCTTGCTACAACACGACAGTAAAATATGACATTTTAATATGAATGTACGTACTCACACCCCCCAAGTTTGGCCGAACACTTGTACCTGAAACCAAGTTGGCATGAACCACCATCGAATAGACTGATCTACAGCACGCCTTTGCTGCCTTGCTGTTTTCATCGCACAATAGCAATTTATTATCTGCACCAAACTCAAGTCACATCACTTCGTCCTCCATGAAACAGTCCACATAACACCACCCAATTTCAATCCCTCGATTTACTCACATCGCATGCCATGGGTTTTTCAGGAAGCAAGGACCCCATTGCATCCCGGCTTGCTGTCTGCCCCTTAATTGACACCAGTACTTCCCTGTCATTACAACAGGGTACATTAATCTTTTCCCTATTTGTATTACGGTTTCATAATCTACAAACTTGATATCATCATTTTCAATGATGAGAGTTAAAACGGCCAGAGTTGGTTCGCTCTTCCTCACTAATACAACCAGCAATCACGGTTTCAATGACTCAATCAGTCCTTAGGGTCATTGAGTTAGCCTAAGGCGGTTATGTACTCACCATAAGGGTCATTGAGTTATCATTGTAGTTCCATTCTCAAACTTCTTGAATACTCACCTTTTTTTCTATATGTTCACCTAAGTTACCTACCCTTGCTTTTTATATAAGCAGGCATGATTGACAGCACACAAAATGTAAGTTCTATGCTCACTTGTAAACCAATTTTAACTGCTTCCAACATTTTCGTTGCTATGCCCTCTCCCCTATGGGGATAATCATACTACATATTTAGTCAACCTTATAATTGCAAATACTTTTCTGTCCCTTTTGCCATTGCAATTTCAAATAAAGGATAAAACAAAATAGAACTGTTGATTTAACAAATCCAGTACATACCCTTGCGACAGCTGAGTGTCAAACAAGAACTTCAGTATTTTTGCTCGTCCCTCACTCAATTTTTCGCCGATAGATGCCAGCCTCGTTTCCTGCTACCACAAAAATATTTCATCTTTCATTGTCTATATTTTCCCATACTTTATTAATTCTGGAACGTTGGAATACTCACCTTTGCCAATAAAGCAACCATCTTCGTTTGACGCTCGTTCATCCCACTGCTATCCATCTGTACATAAAACTACAATTTATACTTTACTTTTCTAATGCTACGAAATACCTTGCCACAAACCGATGCATACCTTTATTCTTTTACCTTGCCTTCTGTTTTGTTTGTCTTCCCACACAGGCTTCTCCGTATTGTCCATCCTTAGTCTCTTTCTACTCCTCCACTTTGTAATTTTTGATGCACTCTTTTCACCCATTTCAGTACTATTCGTAGTTACTCTATCATTTTCACTCCTGCTTTTGGACCTAACATCTGGCGTTGTAGGACTAATCTTATGTAACTCACTCCCTCTTTTAACATTACCACGCCAATCGTCCTTCTGCCCACCCTCCACACCAAGTGCCCGGTTTGTTTTGCACACCCTTCCACTTTCATACATGCTCCTCAGCCTTTCGAAACGACATTCAATCATTGCTTCCATTCTACCAATACTATCCTTCACATCTTTATTACCACATTCAATTTCAATCAGTCTTCTATCGATGTCTTCTCTACAGCTTATGTTATTGTAAAACTGCACATTGCCCTGTCACTACAAGCCTTCAGTTTTGTACTACTAGTAACGTCACAAAATGCAGCTTGCAATTTCAACAACAATTCACACGAAAGGATTTTACATTACCTGTTCCCCCTCAAATATGTGATTCCTCCTCAATATTCGCACGCTTTCATTAATCTCGTACCTTCCCCAAAACCTTAGCCTCGGCCCTCTCGGCTGGAACTTGCGAAACTCGTCCTCACCCTCGATATAGAATCGTTCCAGATAGTAAATCTGCATGGACAAACACGCCTACCATCATTTACAGGTCCTTTATATCAAACTATAATTTCATTATTCCAGCAATTCCTTTCTCTAATACAAAATGGTGCGTATTTCTTATACCATCAAGAAAAGTGCACATCCCGCTATTCCGTTGCCGTCTCTATCACGGATGCTCTTCACCAAATTGTCTAATATGAATTTCGACCAGTTCAAATTTTCCATATTCTCCTCTGTAGCCACTACAGCCACCAGATCCCGGCTCACTGTGTCATCCAAACTTGGTGCTAACAACCTACCAACAACAAACAGTACGAACTTCACTTTGAATTCTAAGCCTTCGTTATGCAAACTACATATACTGTGCCTCAATTCCTCCACTACAATTTCACCGCTATTTATTCTGATATTCAATTCTCTTTCCAACTCTGTATCCATCTCTTGCCTTCGCTTTTCGCTTTCAATATCTTTCCCACGGCTGCTCAAGCCAAGTACACATTCCACATCCTCGGCTGTCACCTGTAGACAGTACCCATGAACGTTCAGTGTCCTCCGATCTACATCAAAGTTATCCACCAGCCAGTTCAACATCTCTTCGTCAACCTCTACTCCCTTCACATTCAAAATTGGACCGAATCCAAAGTCTCTGACAGCCTGCCGCTGCTCATCCGAGAGCCAATCCACCATATTCTTCACGGAATGAGTTGAGTGGCTTACCATTGTTTCCGCCGTCCGACGAATGCCCTTCCTTTCACTGCTGCAACTTTTATAATTCGAAGGTGTTCCACTCTCATGCATCAGCGATACTACATTTTCGCTTTCTCCTTCGCTATCCCACTGCATATCCGAAGCATCTATTTCGGCCGCCAGCTCCATAACAAATCCCTATCTTCTGCTATTCCTCCTGCTCCGGTTTTGGCGCTTCTTCCTTTCTAATACGCCTGCTCTTGTTAGCTTATCCAGTAAGCTTCGCGCCTTCTTTCCCTCCCGTACTTTCGCGTACAAACCCTCACTTTGCCAGTTGCTTAATTTCGCCCCCTCCACATTTCACGTGCGCACATGGAGTCCCCTTCAACGCCCAATAGCTCTTCCGGTTACAAGTCACAAAAGCCCTTTCCACGTGCCCAGCCAACACACTTCCCCTGCCGTTTGTGGCCACAAATGCTTGAATGTCTTTTCCCTTAACTTTCCACACCTCTGTTTTGACATCTAAACATACTGCAGCAACATCCCTAAAGATTAAACTATTAGGTCTTGGGCTTTTATTTACATATTAACCGCTCTTTCTCCATCTCTCGGACCAATGTGAGACATAATTCTTTACTCATGAACCTAACAAATCTTCTCATTCATGAGTAACCTCGCATTAAACCCAAATTTACAAGCCCTTTTTTGAGCCCACTTTAATAATCAACGCAAACCCACCTTATCACCTAAGGTGACCTCTTCTCCCAAACATGAATCCACCCTTTTTCATCTGGACTCCTGCCAACCCTTGGCTCCTTGGTCTAACACCAACCGAACCCCTTGCCAAACCCATGGTGCACCTGATCCAACACTAACCAAATTCCTTGGCATTTCAGTCCACCACGAGGAAGAGAATTTTCACCGGTCCAACTTTGAGAAAAATCTACTTGTCCATGAGTAACCCAATCTCACAACTTGAAACTCTGATACCAATTTGATATGAGAGAAACACCTCGAGAAAGTCCACTAAAGAGCCCAATATGTAAGTCAGAAACCCAACTTTGATCCAAAAGTTTAAACTATTAGGTCTTAGGCCCTTACTTATATATTAACCGCTTTTTCTTCATCTTTTGGATCAATGTGGGACATAACCCTTGACTCATGAATCTAACAGATTGGTGGAGTAAACATGTTACCTCTGATATTTTTGCTGCTAAGCTTAGAAGAATGGTGTTTGTTGCCGCGGTTTGGTATATTTGGCAGGAGAGAAATAAGAGGATTTTTCAGCAATCTACAAGTTCTAATGCACTACTAGTTGCAGCTGTGGAGAGGATGGTCTAATTAGCTATGTTTCTTGGCTTAAAGCCCCTCGTGTCAAGGAAAATTTGGAGCTGGCATTGGAATGGATTTTAGATCAGAAGTGCCTCATGGATTGGTTTTTTCTTTGATTAACTGAACATGTATAGATGGTTTAGCACAATTTTACAGTTCTGCTTTGATGTAGCAGGACAACTTTGTACAGGTTCGATTTCTGATGATTAATAAAAAGCACCATCTTATTCAAAAGAAAATTAACAATAATAATAATAATAAACTGATAACACTATTGAAATTTTAAAACAAAAATAGATGAACTTAATGTACACACATATAAATCTACAGTGCTCATATTTTAAAGTTATAATATTCAACTCAGTGTTAAGTGAAGACAATAGAAGAAGAAATTATTCGTTGTGCAAACTAATTTACACTTATATTACACCAACTGAATTTAGTTTCACTAGGGACAGTTGGGTGAAAAGATAGTAGGGTTGTAAGTAAAAGATTTTAGATTCAAATCATCTCACTTACAATAAAGAAAAAACCATTAAAAAACTGAATTTAGTTTTACCTTCTACTCAAATCGGTATATTTTTGGTGGCCAACTGCATTACGTGATAGGATCTAATATCTCGTCTGCTAGATAAGATGGAGATATTTGAGCATTTCGAAATTCTAACAAAATAAACCCCAACGAATTTATTATCTATATATGTTATGCCCGGAAAAGGACTCAAAATCGTACCAGGGTGTCCCAAGACTGAGCCCCACTCATTCTTCAATTAAAATGATATTTGTAGACAATAAAAAGATTTCATCAATTTGTTACCTCAAAGGCATACAATAACAAGTGGGGGTTTTATGTCATCTTTTTCACAAAAGTGTTACAATTCAAGGTGAATTTTATCAGTTAGGTGGTGTATAGCCAGGGTAATTTGTCCACACCTCAGACTTGTTAACTTTTCTCATCTTAGTTGTAACTTATGATCATCTCCTAGAAAGTAGAAACATAAGCCAGGATAATAGCTGAATTCAATAGTTGGAATCATAGGATACAAAAGTTTAGGTCCTAACCTTTAAGGAGATTTATTCAGTTACGTTTGGAATTTCGAAATGCCAGAATATTCCACATTATTTGTCAATAGGACATTTAAGTTGACTTACAAGATCCACCCACAAGGTATGTAATTAATTACCATTTCACTTGCCAATCAAAATTAAAGCAAGATTCAATTTTTGGGACCTCATTTCCTATTTTTAATTTTTTTGGTTGTAAAACTTTAGGAGGATGAGAAGGTTGTTCTGTTCCAAAACCACTTGGGATCCTCGGTTACATCTTTCCTGTGCCAACCCAATGCCACCTCTAGCATTGCGTCAAGTGTCCTGTTATTATTTGCACTTTAATTTTCTAATAATTCAAATTGTTTGGTTTAACACAAGTTTTCTCTATCTTCTAAAACTTTGAACCAAAATTAATCGACCGGTCTAATTCATATACCAATACTCTCATCATTGATTGCCTTCAAACTCTTTCATTGTTGATGGCTTTGAAAAAGCCAAAAAGAGAAAAGTCCATGAAAGTAGTGGTGTCATCTCCACTCCGATGAGGTCCACAACGACGTTGTCCTTTTGATTCCTCCACCAGCTTCGCCATTCCATTGTCGATTGCCTCACCGTCAAAGGCGCCGAGGACGTCCTCAATAAGCCCTTCTCTTTCGAGCTCTCCACTAGTAGGGATACCATGTACTTCGTGGCTAATTCGGAGAAGGAGAAAGAAGATTGGATCAACTCCATCGGACGCTCAATTGTGCAGCATTCCAGGTCCGTTACTGATTCTAAGGTCATTGATTACGATAGTAGCAGGGCTTAATTTCCGCCTTTCCAATGTAATTTTGGCTTTGCCCTTCTACTTGTAGACTGGTCCTAGTATTTACCATTTGGTGGACACTTGAGATCCTCGTAATCAATTGTAGACTGGTCCTAGTATTTACAAGTAATTTCCACCTTTCCATTGCGCCAAGTTTTCTAATAATTTAAAGTATGAATTAGACCGATCAGTTAATTTTGGTTTAAAGTTTTAGAGGGTAGAAAAAACTTGTGTTAAATTAAACCAATTTAAATTATTAGAAAATTAAAATGCAAATAATAACAGGACACTTGGCACAATGCTAGAGATGGCATTGGGTTGGTGCAGGAAAGATGTAACCGAGCATCCCAAGTGTTCCAAAACCAGTAGCATACCACCAGCGTATATATTACAGTGATTCATGCAAATTGCCTACAATAGGAGGCTACGTCTTCCTAGGAGATGGTTAGTAGTGAGACCTAAGCACAGAAGTTTCCATAGGGAGGTGAATGAGGCTTAGCATGAAATTGTGAAATCTCACGATAAAGTTTGTGCATAACATACTTAAGTCATGGCCCTCATGGGGCATTTGTTTAGTAACTTGAAGAATACCGAAATGCTTAAATATTTCCACGTTATCTGGCAATATATTAGGTGATTCAGTTGACTTGCAAGATCCAAGCAGATGGCCATATAATTAATTGCACGTCCAGTTGAGCTCATGAAACATGGTTTCGATTAATAATACGACTGGCCACCAACTGTATACCATTTGTTTAATGGAAAATCACTCTGGAACTCATCCTATAAATTCAAAAGCTAAAGTGTGAAAGAAAACATTCAAGGGTTTAGTTTGTTTGAAATCAAGCATAAAGTGCGAGCAAGCATGGACGTGAAGGCTTCAAGTAGGTACCTTTTTGTGGTGCTCTGGTCGCCCTTGCAATTGGTAAATTATATCCAAAATTAAATGCATTTTGAAATCAAATATAGGTCTAGTGGAATTCGACCTACTGCAAAAATAAATAAATATACTGAGTGATTCAACTCATTTGACATTAGCCATTTATGGTCCCTTGAACTAAGAAAAAAAAAACTGGCACTTTTTCTCGCATGTACTACTCAATACACACACATATATATTCTTTTTAAATTTTTCTAGTAGGGAAAGGGTGAGATTTAATTCTTTTTAAATTTTTTTAGTAAGGAAGGGGTGAAATTTAAGAAGCGTAGAAAGAAAAGAGAGATTAGAGTTAGAATCTAAGACCTCTAAATTTTGAACCTCAACTTTCGTCACTATACTAAATCCTCCTTGGCATACTTTGCTATATATATACATTATCACCATTCTTCACTTATTATCCAATAGAATTTTCCTCTAAAAACTCTTTTCTAAAATGTTAATGCCAGTATTTCAACCTTATTTCTTTATCATTCTTAAATTTCACTAATTTTGTTGTTTTTGTCAAAAATTGGATATTAAGATACGTAGTACGATGAATTTTCATTTTCTTTAGATTCTCTCTTTCAAACCCTTATGAAAATGAAATTAATTAACCTAGAATCATGCATGCTGTAATAAAGTAATATCATGATTATTATTTTACTTCAAAGGAACATCTAAGCCGTGTACAGATTCCGCTAAATAGTAATTGTCATGATTTGTTGATCAATGACAAAACTAGAAAATTTAGTATGAGGGGATGAAACGCATTCACATGTAAACTTTGAAGTCAACATAAATTTAAAAAAAAAAGGTTTTAGGAGACAAATAGTTTAATATATATAGAAAATTATATATATATATATATAGTGTGGAACAAGGCATGAATTTCTAGAACTTGGGAGAAGGTTGTCCCTCCCCGGGCTATCTTAGTTCCGCCCTTGCATATTTTTTTCCATAACGATAACAATCATATAACTTAATTTATTCTATTTTACAGGGACCTAATCTATCCTATTTTACAAGAAGGGAGAATTTAAAGAGGTTTGTTAGGGGTAGCAAGTATACAGATCTGATTAAAACAAAGGAATGCTCTAACACCTTATTTAGGTTTTTTTTTTCCGGGGGGAGGAATAGGTTGGGTGGTACGGGGGGAGAGAGTGCAAGCAAGAGGTCTCGGGTTCGAGTCCTCCTGCTTACACTTAAAAAAAAAAAAATTCACTACAGGTAGGGTTAAACCCTCAACTTACGACCCAAAGAGGGATTTAGTCCCTTTATGATGGCCACTGAGCTGTAACTCAGTGGTTTATTTCACCTTTGTAGTTGATCTTCAATTTGAAGATAAATAAATATTGCACGTGGTGTATATCGCGCTGAGCAATTCCTGGTTTAGGCTTTTGCAAATCTAGGTATACATATATCTGTCACACTGTTTTACTTCTACCATCATATAATTAGGAGAAATCAACGTGCAGTACCAAATTGAGATTGCATGTAATTAATTATAGGTATTGATGTTGAGAGAACTTGTATCACGAGAATGAGCAGTTTCTGGTGACAACTCATTGCCATCCATGAGATATTATAACCGAACTGTGCGATTTGTGTCATGTTGAGGTTATCTTCCATACTTAATTAGCTAGAATAATGCTAATTGGCCTCGTCTCACATTAGTCTATTTGCTTTTATACATGGGTTAATATCAGAAACCTCCCTTGAGGTTTCTTCTAATCACACCTAGAACCCCTCATGTATTCGAAATCACACTTAGCACCCCTGGAATGACAACTTTGGTATCATTGTTAGCCCCTCATTATTTTTGTTCCACTTTCACCCTCCTTGTGAACTCTATTTATGTAGAGTTAATTTCGGAAACCTCCCTTGAGGTTTTCCCTAAATTATGTAAAACTATTATGTAATTATGTAATATTTTTTGTACAAAGTGTAATTCTAATTGAACTATTTGTAAAACTTATCAACACAAATACGATTATTACATATTGGACCCATATGTACACTAACAACTTATCACATTTCTATTGTAATGATGTACAAGAAGTTTACATAAAATTATAAAACGTTCAAAAAATATTACACTATTTAGGGATGGTTGATCTAATAACTGTTCCTATCCCACTCCCTAATATTAAATAGTCATGGAGTTTCCAGTGATGTTAACTTTTTGCAATTCCAAAGTGAATAATAACATAATCTAAAAGTAATTCAAAGATGATGGGAATTCATGAGTATATAGCATCAGCAAGCCATTTCTACTTGACAATAGGGTATCGCAATATTAATAACTTACAAACTCCATTCAACTAGAATGCACAAAAAGCTATTTATACTACCTCATTTTCACAAAAATGGAAGAGCAAGTTTATTTACAACTACAACCACATATTGAAACTATTATTGCCATTATGAGAATCCATATTCATATTTTTTTTATCTCCGTTCAGATCAATGTAACATTTTTTAAACAATGTGTAACTCTATGTGAATTATTTGTAAAACTTAATAACAGAAACACAATCTATTATAAAGATGTACAAGAAGCTTACATAAAATTACAAAATGTTCAAAACATGTTACACTGTTCAGACACGATTTTGTAGTGTTACCAAAGTTGGTGGGATGTGAGTTACATAAATAGAGTTCACAAGAAGGGTAAAAGTGGAACAAAAATAATGAGGGGTTTACAATGATACCAAAGTTGTCATTCCAGGGGTGCTAAGTGTGATTTCAAAAACATGAAGGGTGTTAGGTGTGATTAGAAGAAACCTCAAGGGAGGTTTCTGATATTAACCCTTTATACATTTAGTCAGAGATAATGCAACATAGGGTCAAACAATATTAGAACTTTAATGTTTGTGCTCATTTTTCCTCCTCCTATTACATTACTCATTAGTGTCCAGTACTATCCACCATCGTATTGGAGATATTAAAGCAACTTATCAATAATTCCACTTGATAAGTTGACAATAGGGTATCGCAATATTAATAACTTACAAACTCCATTCAACTAGAATGCACAAAAAGCTATTTATACTACCTCATTTTCACAAAAATGGAAGAGCAAGTTTATTTACAACTACAACCACATATTGAAACTATTGTTGCCATTATGAGAATCCATATTCATATTTTTTTTTTTATCTCCGTTCAGATCAATGTAAGATTTTTTAAACAATGTGTAACTCTATGTGAATTATTTGTAAAACTTAATAACAGAAACACAATCTATTATAAAGATGCACAAGAAGCTTACATAAAATTACAAAATATTCAAAACATGTTACACTGTTCAGACACGATTTTGTAGTGTTACCAAAGTTGGTGGGATGTGAGTTACATAAATAGAGTTCACTTTTTTTTTTTCGAAACGTTAGTTAACTTGCATTGAACTATAATAAGAGTTTACACTTCGAGCAAAGGCCCGAGAAGCTGTACAACATGTGTTTAAGAACACGGAGGAACAAGGAATTCCTCATCCAACAAGATGCCTAAGGCATAAGAGCTAACATGCTCACAAACATCATTATCATCAAAATTAGCGAAACAAAAAGAGCACATTCGAAACAGTGACTGTAGTCTTAATATATCTTCAAGCATTGTTGTCATTCTGCAATCTATGGATTTACCAATCTTAAGTTGCTTCAGCAGTGCCTTGTTGCGAACTTGTATGCAGATGTAGCACCACCCTCTTTCCACTGCTTTACATAAAGCCAATTTGATAGCTGCAGCATCATCAATATTTTGGTCTCCTGAGCTTCTGTCTTTTAAGGCCCACAATTCCTTTGCCTCATTTGGCATTCCACTTATGGCAACACCAATTCCCAGCACTGCTGGTCTTTGTAAGCTTCTGGTTGCCACCCGCAGAATTATTCCTTCATGGCTTTCGTGTGCATTACTGGCCTCTACCAGTGGTAGCTCTGTTTCTGTTGTGCTCTGAACAATCTTCTTAGACTCTAGATCCTCTAGTTCCAGCCATTCTTTGTGTGCATTCTGAATAACTCTACTCGGATTATAGCTGGCCTGATGCTCAAACTCCCTCTTGTTTCTGTCTTTCCAAATCTGCCAAAGTATATTTGCAGTTAGCCCCAAGTGGCTTCCCCCACCTTGCCTTTTCCTTGCCTCTGTGATCCTGCTCCACCATCTTTGGAAGTTTCCCTCCTGGTCTTTAGCACCCTCCCATGTAAGTGGAGCTACTTTCCAGATTGCTAGTGCTAGAGGACATTGCAGTAAAGTGTGTTCGACTGTTTCAGGTTCTTCTCCGCAACCTTTACACACTGGGTCCCCTACAGTAGTTCTCCTAAAAATGGCCTCTCTAACTGGGAGAGCTCCGTTAATACACTTCCAGATAAACACTTTAATTTTGTGTTTGATGTTAAGCTTCCACAGGGTATTCCATAACTGATTACTCTGACTACCACTTGCCTCAAAGCTTGTTCCAGCCTTCTCCTTATTAGTGTTACTACCCGAACATTCAGCCATTAACCTCTTGTAGCCAGATCTTACCGTATATTCTCCTCCTTCACTGTACTTCCAATAGTTTGAATCTTCTCTCCCAGCTAAACTGATTGGTATACTGAGAATCTTCTCAGCATCAGACTTGTTGAAAGTTCTGAATACCACGTTTGAGTTCCATCTTTTGTTATTGATCAGCTGCTGAACTGTGTCAAATTCACAGTTTTGGGGCCTTGGTGTAGATGGCTTACCATTTGGAGCTTGTGGTATCCACTTATGCTCCCATATTTTAGTGCTGCTGCCGTTACCAATTCTTCTCAGTATACCTTCTTCCATTACTCCTCTTACACTCATCAGCCCTTTCCAGAACCACGAAGCACTACCTTGCACTTTGCATGAAAAAATTGATTCCTTAGGAAAGTACTTAGCTTTCAAAACTTTGCTCACAAGGAGATTTGGTTTAGTAATTATCCTCCAAATCTGTTTTCCTAGCAGAGCTTTGTTAAAAGCTTCCAGATCCTTAAATCCCAATCCACCATCCTTTCTTTCCTGAGCCATTTTCTTCCAAGCAACCCAATGCATTTTGTTTTTGCCGTTGGCTTCCCCCCACCAATAATTTGCCATAGCTGAACTGAGATCCTTACACAATTTCCTTGGCAATTTGAAACATGACATGGCGTATGTTGGCATGGCCATTGTGACTGCTTTGAGCATGACTTCCTTCCCTGCATGGCTTAACAACTTGTTCTTCCAGCTTTCCAGTCGCCTGTTGATGTTTTCTCCTATGTAGCCAAATATTTGCTCTTTTGTCCTAGAGATAACCATAGGTAGACCAAGATATCTCCCTTGTTTCACTTCTTCCATGCCTCCAAGCTTACTACATATCTCCTGTTTTTGACTATTGGGCACGTTCTTGCTGAAGATCACTGATGACTTCTCTAAATTAATCAACTGTCCAGAAGTTTGTTCATAAGCTTGAAGTATATTCATGAGCTCCTCAGCTTGCTGCACCTCCGCACCACAGAAGATAAGTGAATCATCCGCAAAGAAGAGATGAGTAATGTTTGGGCCTTGCCTACTAATCCTCATACCTTTTAATCTCTTATTTTCAGCAGCTCTTTGGAGTAAATTTGAAAAGCCTTCAGAGCAGATCAAGAACAGATAAGGTGACAATGGATCACCTTGTCTTATCCCTCTTCCTGGCTTCACATATCCCTTGACTTCTCCATTGCAGTTAAAAGAATATGACACAGTCTCCATACATCTTGCAATCCAGTGTACCCATTGTTCACAAAAACCCATTTTGAGCATCACATCTTTCAAAAAGTGCCATTCCACTCTATCATAAGCTTTAGCCATGTCTAACTTGATAGCCATGTAACCCTCTTTCCCTTGCCTTTTGTTTTTCAGATAATGCATATATTCCTGAGCTATGATCACATTATCAAGTATTTGTCTATCAGGAATGAAAGCAGACTGATTTTTGCTGATACATTTATCAAGGACTGGTTTAAGTCTGTTAGCAAGGATTTTTGAGATGATCTTGTACAGCACACTACACAGACTTATTGGCCTATAGTTTTTCAGACACGTTGGATTTAAGATCTTGGGTATAAGAGATATAATGGTATGATTAATGGATTTCAACATACAACCAGACAGGAAAAAGTCTTGGACTGCCTTGAAAACATCCTTTTTTATCACAGTCCAGAATTTTTGAAAGAATAGTGGGGTCATTCCATCTACACCCGGAGCTTTATCCGGGTTCATAGAAAAAATTGCTGATCGAATTTCCTCTTCATGAACTGGTCTGGTCAGATTAGTATTCATCTCCTCAGTAATAGTGTGATTAACACCCCTCAGCACCTCTGAACTATCTCCTACTCCACCACTAGAAAACAGCTTGTTATAAAACATGGACATCTCGTTGACAAGTTCCTCTTCGTTCTTGGTCCAAGTTCCATTATCTCTTTGGATCTCACTGATCTTATTCCTATTCCGCCTACCCCTCACACTAGCATGGAAAAAACTAGTATTTTTGTCTCCCTCTCTTAACCAGTTTACTCGAGCTTTTTGGCTTCAAAAGGATTCCTCCTCTCTATACGCCTTCTTCAATTGTTCCTTAAGCTCGGCCCTTCTGACCCTTTTGTTCTCCATACTGGACCTTTCAAGCGTGTCCAGTTTATCCTTGAGATCAGAGATACTAGCTCTAGAGTTTGCTTGGAAAGTGTTTTTCCACTTTAAGATCTCAATTCTACAATTTCTCACTTTCCTAGTAACTCTAAACATATTGGTTCCCTGCTCCTCCTTACTCCACGCCTGCTCAATAATTTGCTGAATACCTTCCTTTTGAATCCATCTCTTATCAAAATAAAACCTTTTTTTTTCTCCTTATTGCTGGATCAGTATCCAGCATGAGCAGACTATGATCAGAAGCAAAGGATTCAATGTGCTTGCAAATGGCCCCCTCAAACTTCTGGCTCCACTCACAGCTACTTAGACATCTATCAAGACGTTGCCTTACTTCTCCTATATCATCCCAGTGGTTGCTCCAAGTCCAGGGGTGGCCCTCAAAGCCAATATCCACTAACCTATTCACAGCAATAAAATCCCTAAAGGCCTTAAAACTCTTCTCCTCTCTCTGGATACCCCCCCATTTCTCTTCATTAGAAATAATATCATTGAAGTCTCCTGCTATCACATACTTCTCCCCCCATAATTTGCTCCTATCCTTCAACACTTTCCACATAAATAGAGTTCACAAGAAGGGTAAAAGTGGAACAAAAATAATGAGGGGTTGACAATGATACCAAAGTTGTCATTCCAGGGGTGCTAAGTGTGATTTCGAAAACATGAAGGGTGTTAGGTGTGATTAGAAGAAACCTCAACGGAGGTTTCTGATATTAACCCTTTATACATTTAGTCAGAGATAATGCAACATAGGGTCAAACAATATTAGAACTTTAATGTTTGTGCTCATTTTTCCTCCTCCTATTACATTACTCATAGTGTCCAGTACTATCCACCATCGTATTGGAGATATTAAAGCAACTTATCAATAATTCCACTTAATGCTTTAAAAATTGGTTTACTCGTTAAACTCGTATATAAGAGGCTTCGAGGTTAACAAAAATGAATTAGCGGTATGAAAAATACCCTTTAGAAGAACCATGGAATTGCAAAAGAGAGGTTATAACTTGTAATAATCTATTTGGCATCTTCATTAAAAAGAAAAGAAAAGAAAGAAGGCTAGACTGAAGTATTAAACTATATATTATGTAGTAATTAACTTAGTTTCACTAAAGCAGCTACACATATAGGGATAACATAAATGTTGGATTCAACTCGTCCAAGAGTAATCATGACACCCTCTTGGATACAAAATACATAAGTTAATAATTCTAGTACTTGAAAGGTAATTACTAACCAATTATTACTTTTTCCAATTAGTTACTTGGAAAGAAGCAATAACAAAAAAACAACTAAATTATTATCATACCCAAACAACTTGAGCCTAATGCAATAAACTAGCTTGTACTATTAATATTAATGTTGTTACTTAGCTAATGCTAATATCCTCATGATCAAGTCCTGGTCTGGAACAGCTGTGCCGGAGACATAGGAGAATGAGGAGACGTCACACTAGGTGACTTCAGGCTTCTTAACATTCACGTCTTCTTCCCTCAGAGAAACTAAGCCTGAGATCCTTTTACCACTGTTTCCTCTTCTTCGCAGTCACATCTGATTTCTTCTCTGTCGCTTGGATGAAGATCCTTATCCTTTTTAGTGCGATCTCTAAAGTTTCATCATCCATATTAGCAAAGCAAACCCTAAACCAACCGGGTTCAACGCAATGAAACGAAAAGCCTGGAGAGACATTGAGCTTGACGTTATGTATGATCAACCTCCAAAGCACCATTTCTGCCTCGAACGTGGGTTCTTTGAGCAATGGACGTAAATCCATCCAACAGAAAAGACCTGCATTGCTGTTCAAACACTTTATCTCGACTTCTTCAAGCCCGCTGGTAAATGTTTGATGTCTTTTTGCAAGTCTCATGGAGCTTGTTTTAAGAAAATGGTCAATGAATTCATCATCCGATAGCATTGAGGCCAGAAAGTGTTGTGTTTGCGAGGAGACTAGTCCGAAACTGGACATTTTCCGACCACAGTTTACGACTGCATCGTTATAGGAGTAAACGATGCCAACCCTGAATCCAGGGAAGCCCATGTCCTTGGACAAGCTATAGATTATATGAATGAGGTCCCGGTTGCATTCCACTTCTTCTATGATTTCAGCTATACTACTGAAATTCGGACGGCTGAAGATGGTCGCCGAATAAATTTCGTCGCAAACCAAGTGGATTTGTTTCTCATTGATGAAGTTTACCAATGTTATTTGCGTCTCTCTCTCCACAGTGGTGCCTAGTGGATTAGATGGATTTGCAATTATCACGCCTTTGACTTTGATGCTGGATTTTTTAGCATTTTCAAATGCCTCCTCCAGCGCTTCTTTGGTGATCTTGAAATTGTTTGAGCTCTCGCAGATGACTGGAATTAGCTGCACTCCGGTTCTCCATTTTAGGTCTCTGTCAAATCTGCATAGTACAAACAACATTGCTGTATTTGTGAGTTATGGAAATTATTGTAAAAATCGTAGCAACAATAATTATAAAGTATTATAACGATACATATGGATTTGGGCTTTTTTCTGTTTTTCTTTTTTTGGTGCTCCAGAAAGGTGTTTGGCTATCCAATATTTGGAAAATTTATTTATTATAACACTGTAATACAATTTTTACGATTTATTATATGTGAGATAAAAATATTGTTAAAAAGATAAAAAGAATAATTAAAAAATATATTTATGATGTAAATTGACTAAGTATTTGTTTCCAAATAATGAGATATCCGAAAACTCCGTAGTTGTAAGGTCAATGTATACCCTAGCTGACAATAACCCTTTGACGGCGTACCATCCTGTGGGAACCCGATTGTGCGTAGGAAAGAAAATATTCGATAGAATACAGTCACTGCTGAAAATTATATGGGGACAGGCTGTTACAAATTTGTATACTGCTCATGCCAAATGTCCATTGGGTTTAAGGATGTTTCAATTTCCAGATTGACTTTACAGGATACGGTTCTGAAAAGTTTAAGATACTTGCAAATTACGTATTGACTTGTCAACTTAGCATACGACCATTATCTTTCTAGTATTGTAGTATTTTCTAAATGAATGTCCACACCAAAGTCGAAAATTTCAGTTAAAATACTAAGATGGAGAATGAAGCTTACGCTGGATAATAAGGTGTAGGAACCAAAAATGCATCCCCAGGATCAGCCAAACAAAAGGTGATCAGCTCACTAGCTCCTGTTGCTCCTCCTGCCAGCACAATTCTAGCTGGATCAAAGGTGACTCTACCTCCTCTTACTTTCCCCAGAAACCTTGCCACAGCCTGCATTAATATTTGAAGGAAATCGTGTAAAGAAAAGAGCACGTATTTTCTCTCTTGTGAGAATTTGGGAACCAAAAGCAAGTTAGCTTGGAGATGGTCTTGAATATTGACATACATTTCTGAATTCAGTCAAGCCATGATAATCCTGGAAGATGGCTATGTCCCTGAACTTTTGTACTCCTTCACTGGTGCAAATGGATGCTGATGGATGTTTTCTAATCCATTCCTCCACCAAGTCAAAAGACAACTGCGCGCAAGAAAAATCAAGAAATGAGTAAGGCTAATTATATCAACATTGATGTTACCGTCCGAGAATAAAGAACGAATTAGTCGTGGAAACAAGTTCAGCTAGGTATGTGATTCAAACCGGATTTTCAGCAAGTCCCATCTGAATAACCCCATTGGGATTTTGAGTAGGGTGGTAAGGGTCATTATCATATGCTTTCCATCCATCAAAATAAGGAGAGTTCTCTCCATGCTGTTCGTTGGTGGCAATCTTCGACAAAAGTTGGCAACTTGGATTCTCGAACTCCATCTGCTCAATCCCTCTAGGCTATGAAGTCTGTGGTATTATAATTTGGTGTGACTCAACGTGTTTTCTGTGTGTTGTGTGTGCGCGCCTTAACTTGGGGCACGCCCTATATTTCTCTAGGTAGGAATGTGGTGATGACTCAAGGTGTGGCTTGGCATAAGCTATATATAGGCAGGAGATTAGAGAAAATGGAATGATAAATGGAAAACAAGAGAGAGAGAGAGAGAGAGAGAGAGAGAGAGACAGAGACAGAGAGAGAGTAAAGTCCTATTTCAACGTTCATAAGTTTGGAAATTAACTGATTCACGGAGAAAAATGGAAAGAAAGAATGAGCTGCTAACAATAGTTTGATCAGTGTTTGCTGGCTCTGTTTGGCACAAGTCATGAGTCATGAGTCGTAATTGTTGCTTGCGTGCGTGACTCATGGTGTAAATAATTTCCACGTGAGAACAAGAAATTTCTCAATACTTGTTAATCAAAAATATAAAAATCTAGAAAATGATTTTACTATAGTTTTTCAATTACAATTCTTCTTCCTAAATTTGTAATTTCTGTGACTATTGTAATGGCCATATTTATGTTAAATTTGGCCATTACACAACATATTTAGACAAAGATTATTTATTAACTTAAATTCACTAATGATTAAGACTTGATTTCTAGTTTCTAGTTTTGTAATTCTCATACTAAAAGAGTGATTCAAACGACATATATACCTTACATTTATATATATATATATATGTGTATATATATATATTTCTGACTCTTTTATATGGCAAGAACATACTTGTAGTATATTTTCTATTATCTTATTTTTATATATATATTTTAATTTAAAATGTTTTGTTGAATTTTTTTGGATAGTAAGAGAGACTCTAAGCATTACAAGGAAGAAGAGGGAAATGAGAAAACTTAAGAGTCAAATCAGAGATTTTACGGTCATCAAACTAATATCCTTACTAACTAGCTAGCCAAGTTGGATTTTGAGGACATGTTCGGTTGACTATTATCACTTGGTTACATTTCGACTTGAACCAACAGTGCTCATATTGGTAGAATGGAAGAGGAGTTCATCTAGTATTTGCTTCTTTGCTTTTTTCACCACTCAACTCATAAGCTAGTTATTTATTTTAATGCAAATATTGGCTTGCTTAGTGGTCGGGGCTAGTGTTTGGTTAGAATTTGTTTTCCTCGTCAAGAAAAACACTTACCGTTGCCCTGAAAATCGAAAACTATAGCATTATGGTACGGATGATTAGCAGTAAATAAGTTTGGTCGAGGAGCCGCCCAATTTCGCAAACACAAGTTTCCCACTGAGCAGCAGACACATTTCAATTCGTACTTCCATTCCATGAAGTTTGGAAGCCATCTGAAAATTGTCGAAATAAAACGTGCTAAAAACCCATAAATTTCTTTGACCTACTCACGTGCTTCTGTGCTGACTGGTGACCGCCTCTGCAGTTTTTAGACTGTGTGAAAGAATTGGATGAATAAATGCATTCGTTGACAGAAACACACACCAAAAAAAAGAAAGTACTACTTTCTACTTATTGGTTTTTAGGTTTGGTTGGTCCTACAATAAATCCTCTTTTGACTACAGTCGTGAATCAAGTGTAGTAATAGGAACACATGAACTCATTTCAAGGTCGCAGGTTGCCCTTTTCTGGTTTTACTTGTAAGACTGAAGTTTTAAAGGACAAGGCCGACCATTTCCCTTTCTCCTTTTTCCTTCTCTTCTACACGCCTAAACCTCCCCTCCATCCCCCAACTTCTGGGATAACTTATTAAAATCTCATGCCTCCGCTGCCAATTGGAGTTGGGACCACCGACCAAATTATTTTACCTTAGCTGGGATCATTTTGGTTGGAATTAGCATTTCAAAGGTTAAGTTATTTTCTTATTTTTACCTTCTGCAAAAAAAAAAAAAAGAAAGTAAAAATTTATGCACACTTCACAGTTTTCGTTCCCAGGGATAATCAAGCGATAAAGCAGGTTCTTGAACTGAATAAGGTCATGGGTTTAAATTTTACCTTAGATTTGAACTCCCATCTAATCTGGGTGCGTCGTCGTGGGGGCTGCGGCGCATCCCCTATTTGGTGTGTCGGCTCGAATCCTAAGTGACTCGAATCGAGGCATGTTCCAGGTTAAAAAAAAAATACTTTACAGTTTTCATCACCATACATAATCAATCCACTCTTTGGTTCATCAATTTTCCATTTCTACACCTTGTGCGCCACAGACTAATGGAACTATCATTTAGCCAGCTTTACTAGTAGTTTTGTTTAAACTAATAGTGCGGTTTTATGTATAGTTACTCTATCATTACCAGTACAGCTTGCAAACTTCTCGTAAGCATATATTATTATATGTCTTTTTCAATTCAATTCTAGTAATTGTAAAAAGAAAGAAAAATTGGAACTCTCATCCAACACTGAAAGAGCTGGTCAAGAAATTTCATTTCGTTTAATATTTTATACGTAAAATTTTTTTTAAGGGCCTCTTCGTTTGGTTGCTTTCTTCCACAACCGGAATTATCCTTTTGTAATATTAAGAAAAAATAAAAACTTGCAATAAATCTTCTGTCCCACTTTCTATTATTCACAAATTTTAATTTTTTCTTATGTTCTTTTTTTTTTCTTAATAACTACTAAGAAAGCAAAAAATTTTAATACAACAAACAGTAAAAATAAATAAATTACAACCAAAAATTAAAAGTATAGCATCATTTGTTGTGTATTGTTATATTTTGTTTTTCTCGGTCTATTTTATTTGTATTTTATCCTTTTAACAGTTATTAGAACTTTAAGGAAAATATTTTGATTTAAGATGGAATTTTTACAAATGACAACGTAATAAAATGTGGGACAGGTTTTGCCATATTGGGATAGAAAGTGAGCCAGAGCATTGAAGCAAAATATATTCTAATTTTTTTTTAAAAGGTTGCTGCGTTGAAGTCACACATAAGAATGACATAATTCTGGAAAATAAGTGCATAGTTGGAGAAAAAAAATTAAGAAAAGGGAGGATAAATTACACGAACCTCTCCTCTAATATCTGCAAAAGCTAAGAAACTGCCCTCTTGGTCTCAAAATAACATCGACTTCCCTTCTCAATGCTTTTGATGTAGCCAACATTTATAATACTAGTAGTTTTCAATTTACAACAAGACTAGTTAATTTTCCTTCCTTAATTTATAAGAATATGAGAGGTTTTTTATTATGTTATTTAACAAACAATAAGGAAGAATCTGTTTTCCTGAAAATCAAGGGGGAATGTCACTGTTACTTTGAACTGAAGAGGTCATTTTTGGTTAAGTATAATTTACTCAAAATAGATAAATAGATAAGCCAACAGTAGAATTAATTAGCCGTTGTAACAATTGACCCAAACTGCACCCGCTTACCAGTTCCCATAACCTATTCAGCTTCAGAGAAGATCGATGAACCAGAAAAACATCCACCGACCTAAATCCGCTGCTCCGCCCCTTACATGAACTTTGATTTCGGATTTATGTCCTATTCCTCATGTGACGACGCGATGGAAAACTTCCTTGTCATTGCCATGCATTCAATATGGAAACTATCTAGCTATCTTAGGTACAAGCAACTTCAAGAGGTAGAAATTTCCCAACTCAGACCTGAGTCAGATTTTAGGGTCTCCAAAGTTTTGAATTTCTATTTCGAGCAAACTCCAAGCTTCAGTTCAAATTTAGGAGCATTTCGTGATTAAAATTAAATTTGAACTCCTAAATTTGAACAGGCCAATGAGTGCATATTGAGGCTTTAGCCTAGTGTTGGGAAGGATTAGTTTTCCAGATAAGGCAAGGCAAGGCTTTATACCAATTCGCATGCCCCCAAAATCAGAGCTCCAAGATAAAATGATGATAAAAAAGGCTAAGTAGTGAGGGGGGGGACGTTGATAATTAAGTTACTACTACCTAACAAGGATTGCTGCCCACGAAACTCCTTCAAAATCAAAACCGTGAAGACCAAAATTAATGTTATTTTTGCGTGATATGAAAGAAAAAGATGGGTTTTGACATTTTTGGCATGCAAAATTCTTCTGACTTGGTGATACATATCTACTTGCAACTTAATTAAGCATGTTTATATGCTGAATGTGGGTTGGTGAGTGTTGCTTTACGTACGCGTTGGTGTCTCTCTGTACGTAATTTTATATTATAGTTTGCACTTGTAAGTCAAAAGTATAGTAGTAGTTTGCACTACTACTACTACATCTTTTAAAGTGAATTCAATATTAACAATAACGATAGTGAGTGTGTCTAAATGGATGATTATTTGACATAATATTTTAAAAAATATTATAATAATTTTTTGATGTAATGTATATGAGATAAAAAGTGAATTAGATGTCAATCATTCTTCTTGTTTATATTATCCATAGTATTTTGGCGTACGGAGATTTGATTTCTCATCAAATTTCAACGCGTGATCCTTGACATATGTAGACGGCTGACCTGTTGGATTGACTGCTAATTGGCTATCTTTGAGCATCCTGTTACTGTAAACCGGGCAAATCAAGCCTTGGAAATTATCTAAGAGGGATCTTAGCTATATGCCGATCAAGGGACCTTTATTCATCAAATTAATTACTACAACACAGAAAATATCTAAAGTGAGTCTTCTACAACCTTCAAAGTTAACCGGGTGGGAGCTTGAATTTTCTGACAATAGCAGACAGCTCCTCTAAGGTTTGAGAAATTACAGCCGCCTTCCTTCTTTTGATGGTTTATGTAACAAAGTAGACCCAATAGACCAATTTTTCATTTGAATATCCTATAATGCCCTCTTTCAAATTTTAAAAAGTTTCTTTCATCTCTTTCTTTAACTTGCCAATGTCCATCACTAGATGCACCACCCATCAATCCTTGGAAGACCACTTCTCTTCATCCCCAAGGCAAGGAGGAAGAATAATTTAGCAACATTCTTTCATGACACAAGTTGCCCCTGCATCATCCTCTCTTTTCTGCCATGCCATCAACAATCTATTATGATACTCAAAATAATCAAAACCCAAAATATATTTGTCATTTTAAACACAATCTAACTCATTAAAACCCTAATATGATCTACCCATATATCCCACGCTTAATACCATATCTTAGAAATGTCGACAATAGTGTTATATGTTACTTGTACTCAAGAAAGAAAATAAAAGGATTACCATGACATTGGAAGCAAATTGAAAAGTAATTTCACATTTGGGTTTTTGGCAAAACAATTTATTTGTGTAATTCATGTTGTCTATATCAAATTAATATGGTTTAAGTACATGACCTGAGTTTTATCTTTTTGGCATAGGAAAATTGATTATTTACCAATCTCTATGTATTTTTCAGGAGAAGAGAGAAAGGGGAAGATAATTTGTCAATGAAAAAGAGGAAATAAATAATAACAAATTGTTGACTGCCATAGAATAGAAAGGAGTAAACTAGTTTGCGGGTTTATTGCTGATTAGGAATTTTCTTTTATAAATTTCCTTGTTTTCTTATAAATGGGTTAAATTGTTTTCTGAGGGTTATTGAAGTAATTTTACACCATTAAGGGAGGTAAGTGTAATTTTTAAAATCACAAGGGAGCTGTTTGAAATTGTCAAAAACCTCAAGGGAGATTTCTGAAATTATCCCTAATCTCTATCTCAAAATTTACGAAGGAGTCATATTATAGTGGAAGCAAGTACAAATTATTGCTATTTTAATGAGTTTTTTTTAGAAAAATATACTGTAATAATTTGATATATATGAGGTAAAAATGTGATTAAAAAATGTGCTTACAAAAAATGTAAAAATTTTTCTACAAAAAATCACAATCCAAACAAGGCCAAGTTGGAAAGCCACCCCAAAAATATCCGACAATGCTTGACTCTAGATTAATGAGAATTTAATGTGGCCACTCAATGCCGGAAGATTGAAAAAAGCAATATAAATACACACACATACACACACTGCAAATTATGGAGTTGGCGCAGTGTTGGACTAATTTTCAAAGAAGAGGAATTTTAGGTTCAAAAAAACTACTAGTAAAGTAGTATAAAGCGATTGGCTTGCCAAGACGACAGCGGACCACTGTAGGCGTTCAATCTGTTGATGTGGAGTATTATTCAAGCAGCCATGACGCACGGCTTGGGTAAGTCCAGAAGTTTTCAAATTCTATTTTCTTTCTCGTTTTACCGTTCTAGAAAAATACTGATCTGGAGATCGATATAACTAGTTTGCAAAGAAATTACTAGTCACCAACGAATACTTCTCAGCTGTTATCTTAGGATAATTACTTGACACATTATCAAACAAGGTAGTAATTGAACACAAATGGAGTTGAAACATGGAATTTTAAACCTAGAGGTAAAATTCTTAATAGTACACTTGATCACCAAGAATGAAGGATAGCGCAATTCCAAATGTGAAAAGGTAGAATAGCATTTTTATTCTTTTTTTTTAATTATTTTTTGACTTGACAAAAGGAAAGGCATGATAAATTTTCTCTTCACTTCTTGATGAGGTCAGTGGAAAGAGAGAATATTCCTTAAATGAAAAATTCACTTATATTGGGACATTACTAAATGTATCGTCATCAGCACGCATGTACAAAGAGTCAAAGTATTTGGTAGCTGAAGAATGAAAAATCTGCTCGGACAATTCACAAATGAATGAACACTAAGAAGATGTGGTCAAGGAAGAAATAGGTCAACTATATCGTGCTTTTGGACTTCCTTACATCCATACCCTCGATGATGTACGAGTCAGTGACTTTTTTTTTTTTTTTGGAATGATGATTTTCCAAGTAGTATTTGTCTTGGAAACCATTTTGTTTTCATTGTCTGGCTGTCTTCCAAATTCTTTAAAATTCCATATTCTTATCTTCATTCTAAGATTCTATCAACATTTCTTTCTTGCCCAAGTCATACCTTCAGGTCATAGATAAGATCTGAAAAGCACCATAACATTTTCCTGGCAATTTCCCAATTGACAAACTCTTGTTTGCCATTTGAAGCTACGTGGCACGCCGTATTTGGATTGCAATTTCTGTTAACAAATATTTCAATTTACATACATCAAATTGTTATGGTGCAATTTTTTAAAAAAAAAGTCAATCCGAACTGGCAATTTGTAGTGGATGAGTTTCATTGTACTTACAAAACTAAATAAATAATATGCGTCGTGTGTTGCAATTGTTATGTTTATCTTCCTATTTAAGAACGTGCGACTGCCTCGAAAGTTTTTGTCTTTTGCAGCCTGGAAGATTGCAAGTAAATGAATGCATGGAACAGTGGAGTAGTATATTTTATGAAACGGATGCGAAAAGAACTTCCCCACACCTTTCACGAGAACGCAAATATCAACTAATAGACGTTTCATGAAATAGTGGAGTAGTATATTTTATGGAGTGGATGGGAAAGAAAAAAATAAGCAAAAATGCATTTTTCATCCCTAATATTTAAGGTATTAATCAATTTCATCCCTAAAATTTCATGCAAAACACATTTCATCCTTGTAATTTTATAATTTTGATTAATTTCATCCTTCAAGTTTTACACAAACACATTTCATTCTCGTAATTTCCTAATTGAGGTGGGGAAGATTGAGTTACTGGCTGGGGGAAGTTGTCAGTTCACACACTCTTATAGAGAACCAAATAAGGTTGCGGATGTATTGGCAAATGTTGGTTTGGCACATCATCAGCATGTGGTTTATGTCTATGAAAGTATTAAGGATTTACCCAAATTGGCTAGAGGTGCATACCGATTGGATAGGCTAGGCTTTCCTTCCTTTCGCAGGTTTAGGGTTACAGGTGCCATGCCCTAATTGTTATACCTCACCTGCTTGTATTTCTCTGTTTTGTTCTAATATAATAATAATATTTTAAAAAAAAGTAGATTGTAAAGCAATCTGAATGGGATAGCATCACTTGATCACAGCATGCCCCATTAGTAAAAAAAAAATGGATTAACTAAAAGCTCAAAAATCTTTTCTTAATTCACTTTCTCATTTTAGTACAAAAAAGACTAAGAAATTTTAGCCACCATTACTTTCTTCTTAATCACAATCGAACAAGAAGATCCAAAGAAAATGAAGTCAGTGGGAAAGAAACAATCCTACTATAGCCAATTGAAGAAAAATGTCAAACATACCCATCACAACTAATTGGAGAAAAATATTAATGCAAAAGAATGAATGGTTTAGATTGTCATTTATTTGCAAAATTTTGTTTTGTTGCATCATATACATGTTTTTCAATCATCTATTTATCTTTCAATCTATTCATTTAGTCTCAAATATATCATATCACAATTTAAAGGGAAAAAAAAAGAGATAGTCTCCTATCCAAAAACACTTGTTGTTATTTCTATAATTTAATCAATAATTGAATTAAGTATTAACAATACAATTATTAATGGGACATGTGATAATATTATGTCTAAATTGGTTAACAATCCTTTAATTGTCCCTAATTGGTAGGAATTATAAAATTATGAGGATGAAATGTGTTCTACATAAACTTTAGGGACAAAATTGGTCAAAATTACAAAATTATAAGGATGAAATGTGTTTTGTATGAAACTTTAGGCACGAAATTAGTGAACACCTTAAACATTGGAGATGAAAAGTGTATTTTTCCCAAAAAAATAAATTGCAAGCTTAATTGATGATGATTGCTCCATTTCAGATTATAAAATAACCATTGCATTGCAATCTTTAGTTATTGCTCGTTCAGACTTCGGACCACATCTTTGCCTTCCTCCCAATTCAACCTTTTCTTTCTAACTTCGGGAGGATTCAATGCCATCATCTTCAAACTATAAAATTTTCCATTTCCACCTTCAGCTATGGAGCCACCACCACCACAAATACCACTGGTTTCGAAACTCAATTCAAGATTCTCAACCACTACCCACCCTTTACGTTACGTACTAGAAGAGTCCACAGAAGATAGAGGCAGAGGCAGAGGCAGAGGCATAAGAAGAAAGAACTGAAACCGTATATTACTTTGAAAAAAAAAAGCAATGGTTATTATATCGTGCTTTTGGATTTCCTTACATCCATAGCCACGATGATGTACGAGTCAGTGACTTGGAATGATGATTTTTCAAGTAGTATTTGTCTTGGAAACCATTTTGTCCTGCATTGTCTGGCTGTCTGCCAAATTCTTTAAAATTCCAATTCCACGGTAAGTTCCATATTCTTATCTTCAATCTAAGATTCTATCAACATTTCTTTCTTGCCCAAGTCATACCTCCAGGTCATATATAAGATCTGAAAAGCACCATAACACTTTCTTGGCAATTTCCCGATCGGCACGCCTTATTTGGATTGTAATTTTTTGTAAAAAAGTATTTAGTTTTTTCAGTTAACACATTTTTTAATTTACGTACATCAAATCGTTACGTTACATTTTTTTAAAAAAAAATTTAATTCGAACGGGCAATTTGTAGTGGATGAGTTTCATTGTACTTATAAAACTGAAGATATAGGCGGAGACATAAGAAGAAAGAACTGAAACCGTATACTATTACTTAAAAAAAAAAAAAGCTTGAGTCAAGCGCATTCATTGTGGGAGAAAACCTTGAAGAGTCACTAAAGAAATGTAGCATGTCAAATCAAACCCAAACATTAAGCAAATCGACACATTTTGTGAGAGAAGGCAATTCACGTATGATTGCGCCGGCCGGCTTAGTCAAGTCTGCAACTGAGACTGAAGAAAGTCTGAAGTTGCAACTATGGTCGTTGCCAGATCATCCTCAAATGTTCAGGTGTGACTTCACAATGGATTAAAAGAATTATATATATATATATATATATAAAGAAAGAAAGAAAAACATGAGCAATTAGATTTTGGGGCCATGATGCTTGTACATAAACTGTTAATCGCTCAAAAACTCCTGCTATCTAAAATCAACATCGTGCCAGCCATGGACTACTTTGCCGTACATGATGAAACAGTTCCAGCAGGTGCTGGTGACCTAGTAATCATGATTCATGCAGGATATAAAAACATGACTCTAGAAAACGTTTAACACTTGAGAAATAAGTTACCAAAATCAAACTATCCAGCAAATCATCATATGATAGAAATGAGTTATCAAAATCAAACTCGCTTTAAGCTTTTACATGTAGTCCGAGGCATCTGTACCCTCCTTTTTGACTTCAACTCGTTAAACAGGCAGTGGTTCGAGGTTGCCCATAGTAAATATGTTTCCTGTCGCCAAAGATGCATTCATTAGTCAAATACCAAACAAAACTTCTACTAATCTTTATCCTGACTAAGTGTTGACAAGGTGGCATTGACTTTTACCTGTTACGAAAGGAAAACCGCTTCATGTAGATTGTAAAGCACTAACTGAACTAATGCACGATGTTTGAAAGTCCAGACACTTTACAACCCCGTTTCATCTTCTCCTCCATACAATCAACAATGCCATTTTGTTTGTACACTTCAATTTGATCAGAATTCTTACTTACCAAATCTATCTGACTAGTTTTTGCATCTGTTATTTCACGAGACATGGAAAATGGAACTGCACATATTTTTCAAAGCAACAAAAATCTAGGCTCTTGCATCAGAACCTCCAGAATCCAAAACAAAGAATGACCCTTAAGAAACTTTGACTGGCATTATGGCAACCCCCAGCTAATTGCCCACTTACATTGAAATTTCTAACAACCAATTTCTAACTGACACATCCACATTAAACAGTTCAATGAGAAACATTTCGAGGTACAACAGTTCAAGTTGTCACTCCCAGAGTAATATGCAGCCATCAAATGAAATTTAGTTTCACCTCTAAAACTTTCTGCCTCAAAGATATTCATCCAACTTGGACAATTTGGCCGTGAATCTGCAACTTCTGTATTCCAAATCTTCAGTTTTGGATAGACAACTTCTAGTTCTAGCCAAATCATATTGAAGTTTTACTACTGTATTTTCAGCTGATAACTACTGCAGCTTTCTCCAGATGAACGTTACCTCAGAAAATTAGCAAAGTTGATCATATGACAACAAGAAACAAGGCCCAACAGTACCCTGATTACCTCTTCATCTCTTTCTCACCCACCGAAAAAAGAAAGACAAACTCGGAGAGACAATTGAATGAATTCAAAAAAGTAATATAGAGAATTTGCAAAACTTCTTAACATGGGCTGACAGGTGTCAAGCTACAAAGCATGTGTTTCCCACTCAAAATTAGCTACAAATAGGTGTCTACATTTTGAATTTTTTTTTCCAAAAAAAAAGGTTCCACTTACTGCATCTGCATAAGGCTCCATTGCACCGCTGACGGAAATATCACCAACTGATCCAAGAGAAACAAGAAAAAAAGAAAAAACTAATCATGCTTTTGACTGTTAATTAAAAAAAAAATTAATTGTATACCAATCACCCACCATGATTACTTATCCAAGATTCAGTAAAATATGATATGTAAACAATTACTTGAAAAGAAGCTAAAACAAAAAATCTTTTTTTTCTTATGTATGAAAGCGTTTAACACATGTAACATGTACATATTTTGGTGTTTGATAATTACCTTTTCCCTGTTTCCGAACAACACAATGCATCACGCAATATTTAATTTTAAAGACAGACGAGAAACCAAACAATAATACATGCATCAAGAAGAAGTATTGAGACGGACGAGAGAAACCAAAAAATAGAAAGCGAACCTCTTAATTGCCTTGAGTATTACTAGGGATTTGGGAAATTGAGATGAAGAGTGACAGTCTCTCGCGCAACAACAACGTATGTATATATATAAACAAAAATCTTATCGTTTTGGTAGCTAATTCTGTAATATTGGAAAATGAGGCTTTAACATAGAAATAGAACCTATTATGAGAATAAAATTCCCATTATGAGGTTTTAATATAGAAATAGAACATGTAAGAATGCATTTCCTTATATACTGGAATTGAATATTGCTTGAAATATTTTAAGAAATGCTATTAGAAGTTAATTGCTTCGCGAGAAGGAAAGAAAAGCTGCCTTGAGGGTGTAAATTTGATGTACAACTTTGTTAATCTAAGTTTCCTCAAATATTTTACGAATAGCTGCTATTTTAAGAATAGCTTCCAGAGTCACTAGGTAAACCAGGAAAGAAATATTCTTGAGATTGATATAAAATTTTGTTAAAATAATTATCCTTGTATAATACAATTGAATATGGTCCCTTGAAATTAAAATATAGGTCTAGTGGAATTCCACCTACTGCAAAAAATAAACAAATAAAAAATAAACTGAGAGATTCAACTTTGTTGACATTAGCCATTGTATGGTCCCTTGAACTAAGAAAGAAAAAACTGTACTTTTTCTTGCATGTACTCCTCGATACACACACATATATTCATTTAAAATTTTTCTAGTAAGGAAAGGGTGAGATTTAATTCTTTTAATATCAGTAACTTCAAGTAGATTCCTTTTTGTGGTGCTTCAAGGGTTTAGTTGTTAGGAAATTGGTTTAATTTCTTTTAGGCAAGTTTCTTGTTTTGTGTGAAAATAACTAGTTTTCTAATTGATTTTAGTTACTTAAAGTAGTAGCCCAGTAATTTCTTATTTTGTTTAAAATTTAGAAATTATTTTCTATTCTATATAGATGTAGGAATTAGCACTAGTTTCCTGTTATTATTTAGGTTTTAGCCAAATAATGCTCCCTATAAATAGGTGGGTTGGCATACTACAAAAGGGACACACAAGGGGCACACAAGAGCAACATGGAGCCTTATACATGGTTGGTGAGAGAGGGCTCTTGAGAGATGACAGATGGTATACAAGGGTTGGATTTGGTTTCAAGTCTTGTGTAGGGTTTTCCTCTTATAATAAAGAATGGGTTTCTCTCCGTAAACGTAGACTCAATGGTGGAGTCGAACCACGTTAAATATTGTATGTCGTTTATCTGTCATGCTTGTGGCTTGTTTGTCATTAAATTGTTGTGTACTTGATATTTCAATAGTTGTGTGTTCCGTGGTTGGATTCTAACAAGTTGTATCAGAATTTGGTTGTGAAATTGGATTACTCACAAGCACTTGAATCCCAACAAACTGAATGGTTGGATCAAAAGCTTGATTGTTCAAGGTTGGATCCTGATTAACTATTGAGATTAAGTGGGTTGGTGGCTGTTACCAATTGAACAATTTAATGGATACTATCCTTGTTTCAATAGATTGGCAAAAAGTATTAATGGTGAAGGCTGGAAAGCCAAAAAGTGTGGAGACACTTGACGGTGAATCTAAACAGGTGATTTAAGAGTCAAGGAAAATGTGGAGTCCAATGTTGATTTTGAACGTGAATCGGTGGAGGTTCTCTCACACCTTCAATGGTTGATACTTCATCCCAGTGGCTTTTAGGTTTTGGTTATATTTTTTGGGTGGTATGCCACATGTCCCAAAGAAACAAAGAGATCTAATTTCCATGCACTAGAAGACTCTGAGAGTTACGAGTTTTTCATTTTAGGTAGAGTTTTGGAAACCACACGTGGCGAGACAGTCTTGAGGATAGAAAGAAATATGGTGATTTTACCATTTAGTTGTCACAATGATTAGGGTTAGACCTCATAGAAGAGAATTCCGAATTACAAATGGTGGTGAGAAAAAATCCTACAAAAAGAGATGGTGAATTGAGGAGGTTCTCGAGAGTCAACAGAAGGTTAAACTCCGGGTAAGTACACATGTTTATTTGTCGATTTAATTAATTTGGTATCAAGACTATATTGATTCGAGTGTGTAGTTTGGTACCATATTATTTGATAGTTGAAGGCAAATGGTTGTTAAAAGAAATTTTTGCCAAGGTTGAGATTTGTTAGGAAATTGGCTTAATTTCTTTTAGGCAAATTCTTTATTCTATGTAGAAGTAACTAGTTGTCTAATTGATTTTAGTTACTTGAAGTAGTAACCAAGAAATTTTCTCTTTTGTTTTGGATTTAAAAATTATTTTCTATTCTGTATAAGTTTAGAATTAGCATTGGTTTCTTATTGTTATTTGGATTTTGCCCAAATAATGTTCCCTATAAATAAGTGGGTTGGTATACTACACAAGAGGCACATAAAGACGACATGTAGCCTTATACATGGGTGGTGAGAGAGGATTCTTGGGAGATGAGAGATGTTATACAAGAGTTGGATTTGGGTTCAAGTTGTATTCTTGTGTAGAGTTTTCCTTTCATAATAAAGAACAAGTTTCTCTCCATGGATGTAGAGTCAATGGTGGAGTCGAACCACATTAAATATTGTGTGTCGTTTATCTTTCATACTTGTGTCTTGTTTGTCATGAAATTGTTGTGTACTTGATATTTCAATAGTTGATTATTCCGCGCTTGGATCCTCACATTAGTTACTCACCCTTCTGATTCTTCACTTCAATTTAACTAAACCACCCAATACACAAATAGTAACATATAGTATGACATTCTGTTGTTGAGTTACTGATAAATTTTATACAATGCTCAGCTTTATGGTTTCCCGTGATGGAAGCTACATAGGCCACTGAAACGCTGAATCCAAGAGTTCCAAGAAAACTTGGCGTCCCCTTGGTCGGGGAACTCGCTGGCCACGGGGACCTAGCTGGCCAGGCCCAGCTCCTTGCTGTCAAGGAACTTGCTGGCCAGGACCCCATGGTCATATCAGGTACTCGTGAGCGTCCTCAACAATCTCCCAGTATTGGACGGCTAACACGGATTGCGACAGTGGCCAATCCGGTACTTGTGGAAAGGCCACACAAGAAGTTGTGGCAAGTCTCTATTCTTTTTTCTCTTTTTTTTTCCCTTTGTGTGCAAGAATAAAAAAATTTCTTCTACAGTTGAAGTTTCATGTATCTGTAACTATTTATCATTCATATTTCAAGTTTATAATTTGGTCAACAATAAATTGTGCAGTGTAAAACTGTATTGTTGATTTTGTAAACCATCGGTTGATGTCTGTAAACACTAATAGTGAAGCATCTGCTGGTGATTGCAGGTGCTACTAGTGGTGCAAAACAAACTTGTACTATGCTCTTGATCTAATTAATTCAGTTTTTTTTTAAAGTGGAAGGTTTTGAATTCAAAATTTCTAATTTATAATTCATCCCACCTTATCATTTAACCCAACCCTTCCCAATCTGATTAATTCATTATTTTAAGCTTTCACCATGCACATATATGCTAGCTTTTATGAGATCTCTTATTAAGGGAAAAAAATTAGTAAAATGGGTACTGTTGTAGGCTGTAGTGGTGCTATCTAATTGAAAAGGTGTCAAAGCAAAAAAGCTTCCGGTTGAAGGTAAAATCTAAACATTACGGGGGGACAGAAATAAGTTGCAACATGCTCCTTCAGTATTTTGTCAAAAAAAAAAATGCTCCTTCAGTATAATAACAACACCGGAAATCTTCCACGATGGCTCCTTTTTGCCTCGCCGAACCATGTTATTTAGTCAAATAACTTGATGGAGTGATAGGTATTTTTGCTAAATTTCAAGGGAGGTAAATGTAACTAAATTTTATGAAAAAATTCTTGTGATTTTCAGATTAGTTGTATCTATGACATGCTCAATTTATTTGTTACCATTAGTGCAGATTTCATGGAATGAAATGTTATATTTTATCAAAAAAAAATTGAAAGGGTGTTGAAGGTAAAATCTAAACGTTACAAAGGGACAGAAATCTCTTGCAACATTCCTTCAACGTAATAACACCTCAGAAATCTTCCACATTGGCTCCTTTTTGCCTTGCCGAACTTGTTATTTCAAACTTGATGGAGTGATTGGTATTTTTGCGAAATCTCAAGGGAGGTAAATGTAACTAACCCTAGCTTCTATTATATTCACCCTAGATTCCGATTTATTACATTAAACGGATTACATAATACTTGAGGTGTTCGACAATAAACTTTTAGATCCAAATAATTGCAAATCGCTTTGTATTTTTTCCAAATAAATTTTAAAAAGAAAACAATGAAATCCTTTTTCAAGATTAATAAAGAACAATAATGAGATAGCAAACAAAGATAGGAAGAAAGAAAAGTAAAAACAAAATACAAACTTAAAAAAGTCCAACGTCCAATGCATTAAATGCTTACACCCCATGGCTTGGGCCACCGTAGCTTAACTTACTAATAGGTTGCAATTTTATCATTTATTTTATAATTAATTTCCCCTATTACCTAACCCGATGTGGATTAACTGTCAGATTCTACTCACTTTTGAAAATTTGTATTTATTACAGGGCGTAGAACAAAAATACCATAACAAGTGCTAATTTGACGGTTATCAGAAAAGGAGTTCAAGTAGCAGTCCTTATTCCAGTGGCACTTTTGGAAAAGGAGAAACTTTTCTTCTGTTGGCAGTTCCCGAAAAGAGAGGAGATCAAGCAAGCCTAGGAGTCTTCCTTTTCCTCTGGAGCGCCACATAGCTGGAGAGAAGGAAAGCAGATAGGAATTAGATAGAAAAGAATAGATGGCAGACATTTTTGACTTGAAGGTTTACACTTGACTTTTGCGTTTTCGTCTCCTTGTTGTTTTCTTCCTGCGGATGTCAAGACCAAGGAAAACAATTGGTCATACTTTGTAGTCTTGGCTCTTCTTTCCCAATTCGAACAAATTGAATCATCGAAATCGGATACAATGTCTACGATTGTTGTTTCTGCAAATCTGCGTGAGATTGATTCACCAGGGATGAACTAAATCCCTTTTTCTAGTCAAGGAACAACGGAGGTTTTGGTTCGTCTAAAAATTATGAGATCGAATTAATTTTATCTATTCCTCTTATTTATTGGTATTTGCGTATTCTCTGATTGCAGTGCTTATAGTTACTTAATTAATTGATTATCTTGGATCCAGATGTCGAATTAATTTGGTAACTTATTGTCAATTAGAGCATTAAATGCGTAATTTTTTAATTGCCTTGAAATAGTGACAACTAACACGATTGAATTTGTGTTAGGCGAATACGCAGGTTAATCTAAAATAATCCTGGTAGTGCGTTCTTTGGTTAGAATAGGCTTCCTCTAATACGTAAGGTAATTGGGGAATTAAATCTTACAGGCGTACCTAGAATTATTTCTCAATTAAGGCGGTAATTAACGGACGTACCTTAATCACTGATACAGTAAGGAGGAGTTGACTATCATCACTTGTTTGGCAGTTATAACCTATTTATTAGTAAATAATTGGAATTATCTTTGCGTCGAGAATCAATTAGGTGAACCATTGCTAAAGTTATTTCTTGTCTAGACCTTTAGTTATTATTAATCTGATCTTAGTAAATTGTCATTTAATTTTTAGTTAGCTATTTATTTTATTTAAACTGTTTTAATTGTCATCTTTTATATAAAAACACCCCCTTGTTATTTTGAATTTCAAAAGAGACAAATATCTCCAGTCCCTGAGAAGACGACCTTACTTGTCCTTTATACAAATCAATAATTCCTTGTGAAAAAGCAATCCCATTCTGGTATATCGGATTAATCAAACTCTTCGAGAACAGAGTGAATCAAGTAACTCATTGCACACCTAGAATCCCTACTTCAGTACTTAAAATCGAGTTTTAATTACTTTAATTGGCAACTAGGTTTATTTTTATTATTGCATAGGTTCGGCACCTGTCAATTTTTTGCGCCGTTGCCTGGGATTGGCAACAGTCATTTGTTTCTTTTTAAATTCATTTTATTTTAATTTTTTGATATTTTTTCTAGTTTATGCCTTGTTCTTCTCATACAGGCGAATTGATTTTCGACCCTGAAATAGAGAAAACTGCACGCCAAACTAGGAAAGAAACTAGACAGCTCAGATAGGAGCAATCCAGTGCTCCACCTCAGGGACTTAATCCAAAGGTGGAGTCGACAAATTTGTGTGGTGATAATTCAAGTGATTCAGACCAAGAGGAAGTCACCATGGCGAATGCACAAATCTTAAGGGAGTTGACTGCACCTAATTTAAATCAACAACCCTTATGCATCACTTTTTCTAATTTGAATGATAATACCTCTTTTGAATTAAAGTCCGAATTGATTCACCTTTTACCATCTTTCTATGGCCTTCCAGGTGAAGAGCCGCACAAGCACTTGCAGGAATTCGATGTGGTCTGCACTAGTATGAAACCCCCTGAAATTACTGAAGAGCAGATCAAAATGAGAGAGTTCTCTTTTTCTCTTAAGGACACGCCGAAGGATTGGTTGTACTACCTACCTCCGGGCAGTATCACCACCTAGGAGTAGTTGCAGAAAAAATTCTTGAAAAATATTTTTCTGCTTCCCGAGTTGCAAGTCTGAGGAAGGAAATCTGCGGTATCAAACAACACCCAAGCGAGTCTCTCTATGAATACTGGGAGACGTTCAAAAGTTGTGCATCAAATGCTCTCAACACCAAATAAGTGAGCAATTGCTCATCCAATATTTCTATGAAGGGTTACTCTTTAGGAATAAAAGCATAATCGATGCTGCAAGTGGAGGGGTGTTGGTGAATAAGACTCCTTGAGAAGCATGGGAGTTGATTGAAGGGATGGCTCAGAATTCACAGCAATTTAGTTTAAGAGAGAACGTCCCAACGTGTAGGGTGAATGAGGCAGAAACATTTTCCATCCAACAACAACTCTCTGAATTGACGTCCTTCGTGCGACAACTGGCTGTGGGAAATGCCCCACAAGCCAAAGTATGTGGGGTATGCATTGCCTTGCATCATTCTACAGAGATGTGTCCGCTGGTTCAAGAAGAAAATGCAGAACAAGTAAACATGGCTGGCCACGCGCCCGCGTCATAAAAGCAATACGACCCATATTCAAGTACCTACAATCCTAGTTGGAGAGATTGCCCTAACTTTATTTATGGAGGAAATAGACAATCAGATTTTGTACAGAATAGACAGCAAAGGTATCAACAGCAATATCAACCTCGCCCACCACCACCTCCTCCAAGCTCCAATCCATCTTTAGAAGATATGATGAAACAATTTATGGCTAGTACTGTGCAACATCAACAAAAGACGTATTCTGAACTACAGAACATAATGAATCAAATGAGTCATATGCAATCAATGCAAAATCAGATGAATCAGATAGCAGTAGCAATCAACCGCCTGGAATCTCAAGTTTACGAAAAATTACCTTATCAACCTGAACTGAACCCGAAGAATGTAAGTGTAATGACCTTAAGAAGCGGGAAGGAAATTCAAGGACTCGAACTTGTGATTCCGAAGGATAAAAATGAAGATCAAATTGAAAAAGAGTTTGAGCAGGAAGAAATGAGAAATGCAAATCCAAAGGTAATTTTTGATTCTATAATTAAAGTTGGAACTAACTCACCGACTTTTCCGAGCAGGTTAGAAAAACCAAAGAAATAAGATAAGGAAAAAGAGATTCTAGAGGTGTTTCGAAAGGTGGCAATAAATATCCCTTTGTTGGACGCGATCAAGCAGGTGCCAAAATACGCTAAATTCTTGAAAAATTTGTGCGTCAACAAGAAGAAGTTGAGGGGGGATGAGCATATTGTGGTAGGTGAGACCATTTCAGCAATTTTACAAAGAAAACTACCACCTAAATGCGAAGATTCAGGTATGTTTACTATCCCCTGTAAGATTGGACATTCTAAGATTGAAAATGTCACGCTAGATTTAGGGGTTTCTATTAATGTGATACCTAAATCAATCTATGATTCCCTAAATTTAGAACCTTTAAAAGAAATAGAAATAATAATTCAATTGGCTGATCGTACATTTGCTTATCTGGATGGGATAGTTGAAAATGTTTTAGTGCGAGTAGATGGATTATTTTTTCCTGCTGATTTTTATGTGTTTTACATGGATGACAGAAGTGCCCCAAATCCATCACCCATTATATTAGAAAGGCTATTCTTGAGTACTGCCCAAACTAAGATTGATGTTAGTAAGGGTACTCTCACGATGAAATTTGATGGAGAAATAGTTCACTTTAATATTTTAGATACAATGAAATATCATGTTAACTCTCATTCTTTGTTTGCTATTCATGCTACTGATAGGTTGCAATTTTATCATTTATTTTATTATTAATTTTCTCTATTACCTGACCCGATGTGGATTAATTGTTAGATTCTACTCACTTTTGGTATTTTACATTTATTTCAGGGAGTAGAACGAAAATATGATAACAAGTGTCAATTTGATAGGAAAGGAGTCCAAATAACAGAGCTTATCCCAGGGGCATTTTTGAAAAAAAAAAAAACTTTTTCCCATTTTGATAATTGCTGAAGAGGGAAGGACGGCTCAGGCTTCCTTTTCCTTGAAGGGCCGCCGCATAGAAGAGAGGCAGTATTAGAGTAGGACTTTGATAGGAATTAGGAGTAGAGAACTAGCACTATCTTTTGGAGCTTTTGCTCTTTGACTTTCCTTCTTAGCTTTTGGTAGTTGTAGTTTTCCCTCGTATGTGAGGAGCAATTAGGAGAACTTTGACTTTTTCTTCTTTTGGCTCTTAATAGTTTTTCTTTCTTCGGATGTCAGACGAAGTGAAGACATTTAATCACTTCCTGTAGCTTTGCTTTTTTGTCAGTATTCCAACGAATTGAATTTACCTAATTGATGGCCGCGACTATTGCTTCAATTTTGTATGATTTTTTTGCATCAAAGATGAGCTAACTCCCTTACTCTAGTCAAGGAACAATGGAGGCTTTGATTCGCCTAAAAATTGTGAGATCGATTTAATTTTATTTTTTTTATTTATTGGTACTCGCATATTTTTTGATTACAGTGCTTAAGATTGTCCAATTAATCGATTGTCTTGGATCCGGATAATTAGTTAATTTGATAATCTATTGTCAATTAGGACATTAAATATATAATTATTTAATTGCCTTGAAATAGTGACAACTGACATGATTGGGTTTGTGTCAGGGGAGTACGCGTGCTAATTTAAAATAACCCTGGTAGTGCGTTACTTGGTTAGAATAGAGCTCCTCTAATACGCAAGGCAATTGGGGAATTAAATCTTACGAGCGTACCTGAGATAATTTCTTAATTAGAGCAGTGATTAACAGGCGTATCTTAATCACCGACACAGTAAAGAGGGTTGACTGTCATCGCTTGTTTGGCAGTTATAACCTATTTATTAGTAAATAATTGGAATTGTACTCCTTTGCATCGATGATCAATTAGGTGAACCATTGCTGAACTTATTTCTTAGCTAGAACTTTAATTATTGTTACTCTAATTTTAGTAAATTGTCATTTAATTTGTAGTTAACTATTTATTTTTATTTGAATTTCTTTGATCGTCATCATTTATACAAAAACACGCCCCATGTTATTTTGAATTTCGAAAGAGAAAAATACCCCTAATCCCTGAGGATACGATCCTACTTGCCCTGTTTACAAATTAATAATTATTTGTAAAAAAGTCACTCCATTCGGGTATATCGGATCAAACAAATTCTTCAAAAACAGGGTGAATCAAGTAACCCATTGCACATCTAGACTCCCTGCTCCAGTACTTAGAATTGAGTTTTGATTATTTTAATTAGCAATTAGGTTTATTTTTATTATTGAACAAGCATTGGCAACCTGTCAATGTTTGGCGCCGTTGCCGGGGACTGGCGTCAGCTATTTGTTTCTTTTTATCATTCATTTTTGTTCTAATTTTCTGATGCTTTTCGAGTGTATGCCTCGTTCTTCTCGTACAGATGAATTAATTTTCGACCCCGAGGTAGAGAAAATTATGCGTAGAACAAGGAAAGAAACCAGACAACTCAGAAAAGAGAACTCTAATACTGCATCTCAGAGACCTGAGCCAGAAGTTGAACCAACAAATTCGTTTGGTGGCACTTCGAGTGACTCAGACCAAGAAGAAGTCACTATGGCGAATGCACGAACATTAAGGGAGTTGGCTGCTACTGATTTAAATCAGCAACCTTTATGCATTACTTTTCCGAGTTTGAATGATAACATTCCATTTGAATTAAAATCTGATCTAATTTATCTTTTGCCATTATTTCATAGTTTACCATGTGAGGAGCTGTATAAGCACTTGCAAGAGTTTGATGTAGTTTGCAACGTCATGAAGCTCCCGAGTATTACAGAAGAGCAGATAAAAATGAGGGTATTTCCCTTCTCCTTGAAGGACTCTGCAAAAGACTGGTTGTACTACCTACCACCAGGTAACATTACCACGTGGGATCAGTTGAAGAAAAAGTTATTGGACAAATATTTTCCTACGTCTCAAGCTGTAAGTCTAAGGAAGGAGATCTGCGGTATCAAGCAGCATCCAGGGGAGTCGCTTTATGATTACTGGGAGCGATTCAAGAAGTTGTGCATCAAGTGCCCTCAACACCAAATAAGTGAGCAACTGTTCATCCAATATTTTTACGAGTGACTACTTTTCAGAGACAGAAGCATAATTGATGCTGCAAGTGGAGGGGTATTGGTGAACAAGACTCCTCGAGAAGCGTGAGAGCTAATTGAATGAATGACTGAAAATTTGCAGTAGTTTGGTACAAGGGAGGATATCCTGACAGGCAAAGTGAATGAGGTAGAGACATCTTCCATCCAGCAGCAATTGACAGAGCGAACCTCTTTTGTTAGGCAATTGGCTGTAGAAAATGTGTCACAAGCCAAGGTGTGTGGAATTTACACTGGTATGAATCATTCTACAGAGATGTGCCCAATGATTTAAGAAGAAAGGGCGGAACAAGTGAATATGGCTGGTCACGCGCCCTCGCCAAGGAAACCCTATGACTCGTACTCGAATACGTATAATTTGGGTTGGATAGATCACCCTAACTTCAGTTATGGAGGCAATAGGTAGCCCAATTTTGCGCCAAGTAGACAGCAAGAGCATCACCAGCAGTACCAGTCTCACCCACCACCACCTCCGCCACCAAGCTCTAGTCCATCTTTGAAGGAGATGATGAAACAACTGATGGCTACTACCGCGCAACATCAACAAAAGGCGAACTCTGAACTGCAGAACATAAGAAATCAAATGAACCAGATGCAATCCATGCAAAGTCAAATGAATCAAATGGCCATAACGATCAACCGTTTGGAGTCTCAAGTTCAAGGGAAGTTGCCATCTCAACCTGAGTTGAATCCAAAGAATGTAAGCGCAATGACCTTGAGGAGTGACAAGGAAGTCCAAGAACCCGCACCTGTGATTTCTAAGGACAATGACGAGAAACGAATTGAGAAAGAACTTGAAGAGAAGGGCAGAGACAACAAAGATCCAAAGGTACTCCCGGACCCTATCACTACAGCTAAGACTAATTCGCCTCCCTTTCCTAGCAGGTTAGAGAAATCGAAGAAGCGGGACAAGGAGAAAGAGATCCTGGAGATCTTTTGCAAGGTGGAGATCAACATTTTCCTACTGGATGTTATCAAATAAGTGCCCAAATACGTCAAATTTTTGAGAGACTTGTGTGTCAATCGAAGGAGACTAAGGGGAGATGAAAGAGTCATTGTTGGGGAGAATGTATCAGCGGTTCTACAAAGGAAACTCCCACCGAAGTGCGGGAACCCAGGTATGTTTGCTATCCCCTGTAGGATAGGCAATACTTTGATTAGGAAGGCCATATTGGGCCTAGGAGTATCAATCAATATAATGTCAAAATCTATCTATGCTTCTCTGAACCTAAACCCATTAAAAGAAACTGGGATAATTATTCAATTAGCTGACCGAACTAATGCATATCCTGATGGGTTGGTTGAGAATGTGTTGGTCAAAATTAATAATTTGATATTCCCAACTGACTTTTATGTACTTGACATGGATGATGATCATTCCCCCAATCCCTCATATTTGCTATTAGGTAGACCCTTTTTTAGCACAGCACAGACTAAAATTGATGTTAATAAGGGTACATTGTCCATGAAATTTGATGGAGAAATTGTTCATTTTAATATCTTTGATACTATGAAATATCCCTCAAAATCTAACTTTAGCTCTATTTTTTCTGTGAGTGCTATTTACCCTGCGGTGCAGAAAGTATTTGAAACTGTGGGCAGGGATGAGTTGGAGGTTCCTTTAACCAAGCACCTCGGGTTGGAGACAACTCCTGAGGTGGAGTGGAGTGGAATGAAGAGTTGAAATGCACAATAGGGGAGTTACACTCATTACCAAGCACAACAAAAAGGTATGAAGTCTCACCAATTTTCATTCCCGAATCTCACCAGAGGGTACTACCATCTGTGGTGCAGGCACCTGTGTTGGAGTTGAAACCCCTGCCAACTCACTTAAAATATGCGTATCTGGGTAACAACGAAACACTTCCGGTGATTATCTCAGCCGCACTCTCAGAAACCCAGGAGGAAAAACTAATCCGGATCCTTAGAGAGCATAAGGAGGCGATAGGGTGGACCATCGCAGACATTAAGGGAATCAGCCCCTCTATCTGTATGCATCGAATAAGGCTAGAAGAGGATGCCAAACCTGTACGGCAGTCCCAAAGGAGGCCCAATCCCCTCATGATGGAAGTGGTGAAAAAAGAGATATTGAAGTTGTTGAATGTGTGGATCATATTCATGATATCAGATATCCCATGAGTGAGTCTAGTCCAGGTAGTGCCAAAGAAGGTAGGAGTAACAGTAGAGGCCAATTAAACGGGTGAACTCGTGCGAGTGCGCAAACCCACCGTATGGAGGCAGTGTATTGACTACCGTAGACTAAACCCTGTCACCAAAAAGGACCATTTTCCCCTCCCTTTCATTGACCAAATGGTTGAACGTTTAGCTTGTCGGGCTTTCTATTATTTTTTGAATGAATTTTTAGGGTATTTTCAGATAACAATCGCACCAAAGGATCAAGAGAAGATGATCTTCACGTGCCCATTCGGGACTTTTGCATATAGACAGATGCTATTTGGGTTATGCAATGCGCCTGCAACATTCCAGAAATGTATGGTAAGCATTTTTTCAGAATATATAGAGAAAATTATTGAATTTTTCATGGACGATTTCAGTGTGTATAGTGACGGTTTCGATACTTGTTTAGATAATATGAAATTGATCTTGTTGAGGTGTATAGAGACCAATCTTTTGCTTAATTGGAAAAAATATCATTTTATGGTTGAACATGGGACAGTCCTAGGTCATGTGATGTCTTCTAAAGGTATTGAAATTGACAGGGCTAAAATAAATATTATATCTGCTTTACCTTACCCCGCGAGTGTGTGAAAAGTGCGCTCTTTTCTTGGACATGCAGGTTTTTATCGAAGGTTCATCAAAGATTTTTCAAAAATTGGAATTTCGTCGTTCCAGCTTTTACAGAAAGATGTGGCTTTCGAATTCGATGACAAGTGTGAGAGAGCTTTCGACAAATTGAAGGGGCTATTAATCTCGCCACCGATCATTCAACCCCCTGACTGGAGTTTGCCATTTGAGATCATGTGTGACGCCAGTGACCATGCAGTGGGAGCAGTGTTGGGACAGAGAGTAGGAAAGGCAACTCACGTAATCTACTATGCATCTTGAGCCTTGAACGGAGTTCAATTAAACTACTCCACTACTGAGAAGGAGCTTCTTGTGATTATTTTTGCCTTAGAAAAGTTTAGGTCATACTTGTTATGTGCTAAAATTATTGTATTTTCTGATCATGCAACTTTAAGGTACTTAATGACTAAAAAAGATGCAAAGCCGAGTCTCATAAGATGGATATTGCTCCTACAGGAATTTGACCTGAAAATAAGGGATAAAAGAGACTCAGAGAATCTCGTAACCGACCATTTAAGTCGCATACCAGTTGAAGAGAAGAACGAGCCATTGAAGGATGCATTCCCTGAAAAACATTTATTTTCTTTGAATTCTCAATTGCCTTGATATGAAGATCTAATAAATTATCTCGTAACTGGTAATTTTCCTGTAGGTTGGCCAAAATCGAAGAGAGACAAGTTGAAAAGTGATGCCAAGTACTTCATTTGGGATGACCTGTACTTGTGGAAGAGATGTGCTGACCAAGTAATGAGGCGATGTGTAACTGAAGCTGAATTTTAGTCAATTTTATCTTTCTGTCATACTTTAGTCTGTGGAGGTCATTTTGGACCAAAACGAACTGCACTTAAGGTATTGGAGAGTGGGTTTTATTGGCCTTCGATTTTTAAAGATGCTTACTTATTTTGTAAGTCCTGTGATCGATGTCAACGAGTAGATAATATAGCCCGTATAGATCATATGTCCCAAGTCCCGTTGATTTTTGTCAAAATTTTTGATGTTTGGGGTATAGATTTTATGGAGCATTTTCCTACCTCATTTGATTTTATATATATTTTGTTAGCAATTGATTATGTTTCCAAATGGGTGGAGGCTAAGGCCACCCGGACTAATGATTCGAAAGTGGTTGCAGATTTCATTAAATTTAATATTTTTGTGCGTTTTGAGATGTCAAGAGCCATTGTTAGTGACAGGAACACGCACTTCTGCAACAAAATCATAGTCGCGCTGTTTCGCAAGTACGGTGTACTCCACAGGGTCTCAACGTCGTACCACCCTCAGACTAATGGTCAAGCGGAGGTATCGAATCGGGAAATTAAGTCCATCTTGGAGAAAATGGTGCGACCCGATAGGAAGGACTGGAGTCAAAGGTTGGAAGATGCGCTCTGGGCCTATCGGACTGCGTACAAGACCCCCATAGGGATGTCACCCTATCGATTGGTATTTGGGAAGCCGTGTCACCTTCCAATGGAGTTCGAGCACAAGGGGTTTTGGAAGATAAAGCAGTGTAACATGAATTTAGAGGAGGCCGGTGCCCATCGGAAGTTGGATTTGCAAGAATTTGAGAAGATCCGGAACGAAACGTACGAGAATGCACTAATTTACAAGGAGAGCAGTCGGGCATTTCATGACTAACAAATCTCTAGGAAAACCTTTGAAGTTGGTCAGAAGGTTCTCCTGTACCAATCCAAACTTAAACTCTTCCCAGGTAAGCTACGTTCCCGTTGGATTGGATTTTTTATTATTACTCATGTCTTTTCCTATAGTACAGTTGAAATTCAGAGTACTAAGACAGACAATAAGTTTGTGGTAAATGGACACCGTCTCAAACATTATTACGAAGGCTTTTCAAGTGGAAAAGTGGAGACGATAAGTTTAGATGCACCGCCGTGTCCCACTTAATAACACCTTGCCATGTCTAGCCAAAGACATTAAAGAAAGGTGCTCATTAGGAGGCAACCCAATTTCTTTTTAATTGTTTGATCAGTTTTGTTTGATAGCTTAAATATGTTTTCCTTGAGTTTGACTGATTTCTGGTTTCAATTTTCAATTTTGATAATTCGTAGGTATCTCTCTAACTTGACGTTGCCGTGTCAACTGGGCGCGTGGCACAATACGATTTCCTGGTGCTTGGTCGAAAAGGTTTCCATTTTCATGACGTGCCTGCGTCAAGTCGTATGGAGAACTCATCGTCAGAAGGGTTCTTGCCTTTTTTACATGCCCGCGTCATGTTCGCGGGAAAAGTAAGTATTCAAAAAACTCAAGAACGGTTTTCGATTTTCTGTTAATCTCTAAATTTTGAATATCGAAAATAAGTCTTGTTAATAACAATAATATATGAAAAAAAATCTAAAAACAAAAAAATCAATAATAAAATAATAAAATAAAAATAAAAAATAAAAAAGGGTATTTCCGTTTGACCGTAGTTTAGATTTTCAAATTACAAAGTTTTAATTAAACAAAAAAAAACTATTTTTAGTTTCTTTCTTTTCTTTCTTTCTTTCTTCTTCTTTCTTCTTCTTTCTTTCTTTCTTCTCCCCCGTTTCTCTTTTCTTGGCCGCAACCCAAAAACTTCTGCCCGCCGTCTCGCTCGCTGACAGGGTGTCGAGCCTGTGCAATAATAAAAACCTAACTACCACCGAAAGCAGTCAATAATCAATTCTATGTACTGGAGCTGGGACTCTACGTGTGCAATGGGTTACTTGATTCACCATATTTCTGAAGAATTTGCTTAATCCGATATACCAGAATTAATTAGCTGACAGAATTTACTAATTAGTAGACAGTGGCAAGTAGGGTCTAATCCACAGGGATTTAGGATAATTCGTTTCTTCCAGAATCCGAAGTATACGAGTTTTTGGAGAATATAAAATAACTAATTAATCAACTAATGAAACAACTAATAGAAGTAAATAGGAATTAATCAATAACCAATACGATTCTAGCCAAAGGTGCAACTTTTCGGATACAATCCATTCAACTGATCATCGATGCAAAGATAATTCAATTACTCATTACTAAATTGGTTATAGCCATCAACAAGCTCTGATAACCAACTTTTCCTTATTTTATCGATGGCCAAGGTACGACTGTTGACTATTTCTCTAACTAAGAAATAACCTAAGTACAACCGTAGGATTTAATTTCTCGATTGCATTAATAATTAGAAAAGCCCAACCCTAACCAACAAACACGCTACGAGGGTTTATTTAAATTAGATCATACGTTTTCCTAACATGAAACCAATCACGCTAGTCGCCACTGGTATTAATCAATTGAACAATTACAGATTCAATCAATTAATTTAGCATTAGATTCATTAGATTAATTCGAATATCGGACCCTTGACATTCAAATAACATAACAAGCATAAACAATTAAATCAGGAAACGTACAAATACTAATGAATAAAAGAAATAAATAAAATTAATTCGATCTCACAGATATTTGGAACCGCGCCTTCAAGTTAACCCTTGACTAGAAAAGCTTAGTTCATCTCCAAGGAACAAGCCATGCGCGAAATATTGGAGTTTATTGCCGTGGCCATTCTCCCCAAGAGTGTGATGAAATATCGGAATTAAGAAGAAAAGGAAAAACGTAGATAAAAATGAACAAGATAAAAGGTCCCAAGATAAAGACAAAAGACCTAGTCTATTGCTGTCTTCTATTTAAAGCTTCTTGGTGCCGCCTCTCTTTTTTTCAAAACAAGAGTTTGTTTCCATCTAGTAGCTTCCTTATTTTTTCCTTCTTGAGTTGTTGCCAAAAGGTCTCCTTTGAATAGGTTTCCTGATCCCACGCAGATACAATCACATCTCCCAAGAATTTCGGCAACCTCCTGGGAGTAGGGTGGCATGGTCCGTCTTTTTCACGCAGCTCTGCGATCTCTGGCATGGGCACGCTCTGGAATGACTAATCTTCTGGAATTTTGCCTCTTTTTGTTTCTTTTAATACCAATCGCCTGAAAATAGCACAAATATCAAATATAAGTAGAAACCCATCACTCTGCACAATAATTGGACAAAATCAAGGCCAAACATCAACGAATAAAGCGTACAATTATCTCCCTATCAAATCTCCCCACACCAAGACAATGCTTGTCCTCAAGCATCTCGAACCTCAGAGATACAATTACAGCTACACACCTACAACAGTCCAACATGCGAGTACTAGTGTCTTGTCCTCCTAACAATGTTATCAAATTCAGAAATTGCAAGACTTAACACTCTCTTATAGGATGGTATATGACTACTCACTATACTGACATGAAACACAAGGGGTCACTCTCACCACACAAGAAAATGATGTTACCATATGCTTGCTAATATATCACATCACCACCACTGAAACCAAATTTAACGCAAAAATCAAAGAGTCTTGATGCGGGTCGTAATGGGGTTTAGGCTCGGGTAGGATCACACAGGTAATTTAGGTTAATTATGTCAAAGAAAATACCATTGACCCACTGCATGAATTTCAATTTCCTCCTTCATTCCATTGATCTTTCCAAAGCATAACTGTAACTTTCCTCAAAAATTAACAAGTGCAAGCACAACTAAGTACTTCACCTATTTATCTCCAGAGAACACACATAGACAAAAGCACTCTTTTTTTCTCTTTTATTTTTTCTCTTCTTTTTTTCTTTTTTTTTTCTTTTGTTTTTTCTCTCTTTCTTGGTGTGTCTTCCTTGGTGTTTCTCCTTTTCTTCTCTTTCTCCCCCTTCTTTCTTTTTTTTTTTTTTTTTTCTTTTTCTTTTTTTGTTTTGTTTTGTTTCAAATATGCCCAACTACATGGGGATATAGATACACTTGCTAACTTCAATCATCCTCTTCAACTCATATGCTTAATCAACATGCATTGAAATTAAGGCATTCCTTTGACATGGGGTAGAAACAAAGAAGGTTCGAACAGAAGGGGTTTAAGGATGACAGAATGAGTTATTAAACAAAGAAAAGGTCTAGACTCAATCATGGCCAACTAGGAGAGATCTGATTAAGGTTGGTCTTTAGAAAGTCAAAAATTTTAACCTAAGTGCATTAAACTCAGGAATGTGGTCTTGACATGCATAACAAAGTAAGTTCTAGAACAATCAAGCCATGTGTGATATCACTCAATGAAAGATAATGGAGCAGTTATCAATGCAATGCTCGTTGGCTTAACAGCTCACAACAGGATATTAACAGTCAAATCTTGCAAACTTCATCATTCAATTCCATTATTAAGAAAACAAGACATTTAACCACATAATGACACTGCTCATGCTTTTAAAGTAATTGCAATCATCATCATAGCATCAAGTTTCAGACATTTTCAATTTGAGGCCAACCAACTCAGGTTCCAGACAAGACATTTTTTTTTAGCTTTTCATTTTTTTTTGTTTGTCTTTGTTCTTTTTTTTTTATATAAACCTAAAGTGCTAGCAAACCTAAAGAGCTAGAACTACTCCCCCCACACCAGAAATCTACATTGTCCTCAATGTAGTAAAGAAAAAAAATAAAAATCAAATAGAAAGAAGCCAGAACTTCCCTGAACGCCGAAAGGATGCAATGAAAGCATTATGGAGGAGGAGTATGAGGCAGCTGAAAGCCATCACATGCAGAGGGGATGGACGTTGAGGGTGGGGCAACCATGGCGAGCAGGCACATCTTGAGGTGGCGGTGCTACTGGACCAGGAGCTACGACTTGGGGACGGCGCGACCAGGCGTGAGCGGAGACGCGATTTGGCCCTATGCGGCGATGGCGACGAGCAATGACCGTGCGTAGTGTGGCTGGTCATGGGGAAGCAGCAGCGGTGGCCGTGTGCGTTGATGGTGATAGAAGGTGGAGCAAGAGTCGCGGCGGTCGGGTAGGAAGAAGACTGAGGGAAAAATAAAAGAGAAAAGGACAGAAAAGAAAAAAAAAAGAAAGATAGGGTTCTAGAGTGGGTTCTCCCTTTTTTTTTTTGCATTGGTTGCAAGGCATGGGCACGCCTTGGAACGGAAAGTCTTCTGCCCCAAGAATTTTACCTCTAATTCAAAATAAAACTGCACAGAACCCACTCAAGACCTACAATAAAGATTCTCTGTCAATAGGAACCCAAAACAACCTGATCTTGAATACAAAAAATATGAAATAATAACACAAAAAAGACTAAAAATTGAAACTCTTCGGTTGCCTCCCAAGTAGCGCCTTTCTTTAACGTCTTTGGCTAGACATTGCCCTATTTCTTCATGAAGGATAAAATCGTGTAACTCGTTTCAGTATTTCATCTTCTATGTAATCCTGGTATCCCTCGTAAATAGAGTAATTCTTGAGCACACGAGCTACGATTTTTCATGGATTAGTAGATGGTGCCAAACAAGTCAACAAGAATCTTAATTCTTCATTCACTCCTCCATCACAAGCACTTATTGGTTTGAGATATTTTGCCATCGTGACTCTTAACTTATTCCTGTCATGAAACTCAAAATCGTCTGGCATAATAAAGTCAATCTCACTAATAGGAATTAAAGAATAAAAGTCAGAAGAATATTGATTAAGGAATGGAGGAGATGTCACCGCACTTGGAGATTGTTCACTGGATTCATTCACTTGAACCATTTGATATTGGGATCCCATTTCTTGCACTTCAATTCCCTTTTCAACTGTAACTTTAGATTTTTCTTCTTGAAACTCTTGCAGTTCCATGTCATTTGTCAGGATAATTATATTCTCATCTAATTTAAAGTCGTTGATGGTTTGTGAGGGCAATTCTTCATAAATTGGAGAAATCAATTCACTAATTGTAGATGCCAATTCACGCCTTCCTTCTTCCATCTCTTTAATCTTCCTTTGTGCCTCCTGTTGAAATTGATGTGTCTCCTGTTGAAATAGATATGTGTTAGTAGCTAGTGATTCAATTATTTTTTCAAGAGACATACCTAACGTAGATGGCGTTTCTTGCGACTCTAGTTGTTGAAAATCCATTGGCCTGGTCGCATAATTAAAATTGGAATTATCCCACCATTCTTGATCATACCCGTTTGAATAAAGGTCATACCATGTTTGATATTGAGATGAAAAATTTTCAAAAGTATCTATTGGAGCACTTAGACCATCTTAAAATGCAGGGCATATATCGGTTGAATTATCTAAGGCAAAATAAGTTCCACAATTTGCAACAACTCATTGATCATTAGAAAAAACACGAGTCTCATAACCCCTTTTAGAAATAAAATTTAGTCTATCACCAAAATACGGAATGTTAGCAGCCATAAATTATATATAAAAAAATAAGAAAAAAATAAAAAAATCAAAACAAGATGAATTAAAAAAGAAACAAATTAATCAGGCACCAGTCCCTCCGCAACGGCGCCAAAAATTGACAGGGTATCGAGCCTGTGCAATAATAAAAACTTAACTACCACCGAAAACAGTCAATAATCAATTCTAGGTACTGGAGTTGGGACTCTAGGTGTGCAATGGGTTACTTGATTCACCCTATTCTCGAAGAGTTTGCTTAATCCGATATACCAGAATTAATTAGCTGACAGAATTTACTAACTAGTAAACAGTGGCAAGTAGGGTCGAATTCACAGGGATCGGGGATAATTTATTTCTTCCAGAATCCTAAGTATGGGGGTTTTTGGAGAATATAAAATAACTAATTAATCAACTAATGAAACAACTAATAGAAGTAAACAGGAATTAATCAATAACCAATACGACTCTAGCCAAAGGTGCAACTTTTTGGATACGGTCCATTCAACTAATCATCGATACAAAGATAATTCAATTACTCATTACTAGATTGGTTATAGCCATCAACAAGATCTGATAACCAACTTTTCTTATTTTATCGATAGCCAAGGTACGACCGTTAACTATTTCTCTAACCAAGAAATAACCCTAGGTACGACCGTAGGATTTAATTCCTCGATTGCATTAATAATTAGAAAAATCCAACCCTAACCAACAAACACTCTACGAGGGTTTATTTAAATTAGATAATACGTTTTCCTAATATGAAACCAATCACGCTAGTCGCCACTGATATTAATCAATTGAACAATTACGGATTAAATCAATTAATTTGGCATTAGATTAATTAGATTAATTCAAATATCGGGCCCTTGACATTCAAATAACATAACAAGTATAAACAATTAAATCAGGAAATGTACAAATACTAATAAATAAAAGAAATAAATAAAATTAATTCGATCTCACAGATATTTGGAACCGCGCCTTCAAGTTAACCCTTGACTAGAAAAGCTTAGTTTATCTCCAGGGAACAAGCCATGTGCGAAATATTGGACTTTATTGCCGCAGCCATTCTCTCCAAGAGTGTGATGAAGTATCGGAATTAAGAAAAAAAGAAAAAACGTAGATAAAAATGAACAAGATAAAAGGTCCCAAGATAAAGACAAAAAACCTAGTCTATTGTTGTCTTCTATTTAAAGCTTCTTGGTGCCGTCTTTCTTTTTTCCAAAACAAGAGTTTGTTTCCATCTAGTAGCTTCCTTATTTTTTCCTTCTTGAGTTGTTGCCAAAAGGTCTCCTTTGAATAGGTTTCCTGATCCCATGCAGATACAATCATATCTCCCAAGAATTTCGGCAACCTCCCGGGAGTAGGGTCACGCGGTCCGTCTTTTTCACGCAGCTCTGCGATATCTGGTATGGGCAGGCTCTGAAATGACTAGTTTTCTGGAATTTTGCCTCTTTTTGTTTCTTTTAACACCAATCACCTGAAAATAACACAAATATCAAATATGAGTAGAAACCCATCACTCTGCACAATAATTGGACAAAATCAAGGCCAAACATCAACGAATAAAGCGCACAATTATCTTCCTATCACTCGTACGCCACCGCACCTCCTCCGAGTCGCACATGCCTGTCCACCTCTCCTATCCCGCCACCATCCAACTTCTTCAGTCGGAGAGCAATGGAGGTATTTGTCTTTCGAGCCCCAATTTTTGGTAGTGTCAGGTGTTGTGTGGGTTTATCCGTCGTTTGGTATTGACCTTTTGTGGTATTTCTTCAATTGTGTGATGCACCAGTGGTACTAGTGAAGATATTTTGCCTATCATTTGTTAACTCGATTCGGTTGGATACATGGTTGCCTGCTAATGGGTTGGGATTGAGTTGTTGTTAAATTTCTGAACTACTCTTGCTGGTTTTGCCATATTATTGGGGGCTCTTGCTACGAGTTCACTACTGGGGACATTTGTTGAACTTTTGGGTGCAATTATTGAGTTTTTGGGTGGGCTGGAATTTTGCAATTGTCTATTGATAATTGGGAGGCATCTTTGCCAGTATTTTGATTGTTGTGATTTTGGTTTATCCCATTCTAAAACTGCCTGTTGAATTGGGAGACCTGGGCCGTGTGATTTACTTGTTGGCATTAGTAGGTTTTAATCGATTTTTTAGAACACTCTAGTTACTGATTTAAATTACTGATTTGGAGGGGCCTTGTCTGTGATTTTGATCAACTCAATTCTGCAAGTCGTTGCCCCTATTACGGACTTATTTGTTTCTTGGGTTGGTTATTGACTCAAGTAGGTTGGGGGGCTTGCTGGGATTCATCTGTTTGTTATATTTGTGCACTCTTAGTTCTCTGTTAACTCAATGTGGAGCATTGAAATCTTTCTGGCAATTGGGTTACTACTTGGAGGCTATTGCTTTGCTTTTGCTGGGTTTCTTTTGCTAATTGCATCTGCTGGTTTCTATAATTGTTGGAACTTCTATCTCTGGTTGATTGAGTTGATTGTTAGGGACCATGGTGAGACCAAAATCATCTTCTAGGTCTAGAGCCTCTCAATCTCAGCCCTCACCCCAACCCTTCATTCCAGTAAACACACCTACCAACCAACCCTCCTCTTCTAGTGTTCGGACCGGCTTAGGTAGGGGTAGGGGTAGGGGTGCTCATATGAATGCTCCCGCTCACTTTGGGGGGCATTTGAATTTCACTAGACCCGTTGATCAGCAGCTGTACGCTCAAGTCTGTGAGAGGCGTATCATATCCTGCAAGTGTTGTGAGAAACTTGCTATAACTGCCCTAGGTCTACGGGAGGAGGTTGAGCAGATGTTTACCGCCATCGGGTGGCGCCCTTATCTTGATATCTTCTGTCCCGCCTTTGTCGAGCTGATTCGGGAGTTTTACTCCACTTTTGAGTTTGAGTTGCCTACGAGGTATACTGTTGAGACCCCAAATGTCATTCATTTCTGTTTAATGGGTTAGGAGTTCAATTTCTCCATTACCCAGTTTAATCTGGCATTTGGGTTCATTACTCGAGAGTATGCGAAGACTAGGGAATACGCTGAGAGTGTCTGTGATTACGTAGAGCCATTTCTCTCCTCTTACCATGAGGTATGGAGGGACATGTCTGTCGGCAGGCACCGCTATGACCCTTCTCGGTCAAGGAGCTCCTACCTTAAGGACTCCAGTGCCCGGTATGTTCAACGATTTCTGGCCTACAGTTACTCGGGAATCAAAGATAGCTCGGGTATACTCTCCCGACTCGAGTTCTTCTTCATCTAGTGTATGAAAACAATGTCAAGGTGAATCTGGGGTGTTGGTTGGCCGCACAGTTCAAGACCGTTTTACCAAAAAAGAACAAATCCCTGATTCTCGGGTCCTACATCTCACACTTGACAGTACAGCTGGGGTTCTTAATCTCGAGAATCATGACCTTCATTTGGCATTTGAAATGAAATTTTTGAATATGGAGTGCTTGGAGAGAATGGAAATTCTTGAGTACGTCGATGGTTAATACCGGTTCACACCCCCGGGACCGCCTCGCGCCCCCCTTGATCCTTGTTTGCCCGTTCGTCTCCTGTTGGCGATGATCCTGGCTCGTCTACCTTTGCTCTGCCTCCTCCACCCCAGGGGCTGATGAATGGCACCAATTCCGGATGCAAGTTCAAAATCTGGAGGCTCGAATGACCAATATCGATGCTAACGTGCATAGCATGGCACAGAATTTGGCACATTCATGCATCATGCGGGTCTCACGCCTCAATTTGGTTTTCACCCACCACTTTGACCCAACTACAGGGAAGTTTTGTTAACCTTTCTCCTACTTTTGATGTTTATTTGCTACATTGAGGGCAATGTATTGTTTAGGTGTGGGAGGGATCAGTTGTGGTGCTAGTTTTTCTAATTTTTAGTTTTTAGATGTTTTTCCTTTATTTTTAGTTAGTTATTTGTTTATCTTTCATTCATTTTCTTTCTTTCTTTTTAGTGCTTAGTTCTCATGTGAATACCAAGGTTTAATGTTGGGCTGTTGACTCTAATTCTACTATTGCCAAATTTTAATAACAAAAGTGTATCTAGTTAATTTGGTTGAATCCAAGAACATCTCTTTGATGAATATCGGTGATTGTTTGACTCTTTTGATTTCTTTGCTAACTTTTCTAGGCCTAGGTAATGATTGTTGGTATTTTCATGTGAATTGGTCTAATATTAATTTTAGTTCTCCATATTTGAAGAAATGAGGCTAGCGACTGCTATTTTTGTTTTCTTTTGCTGTGTTATTTTGAGTTATTGTGTTTATCTGACTGTGAATAAGATTAACTGTACTCCGCTATTTGTTACTACTGAGTAACCGGTGATCTTCACCTAAAGTGTCAATTCTCGTGTCAAAAAGTAGTAATTTCTTTAAGTACGTGGTCGTATAGCGATAGGAGTTAAGTAACCGGACTCCTTCATCTGGCAAATGTTAGAGTTCGCGTCAAAAGGCTCCAATGGCTAGAGACTAAATCTTTTGTGCTATTGAGAAAGAAAAAAAAGAAAAAAATAAAAAACAAAAAAAAGGAAAAAAAAAAGAAGTGAAGGTTGTGTTAATGTGTGATAAAAGTTAACTTGCCAATTTATGGATTTAATGTTGAGATTTTGGTTAATAGTTGGACCATTTGCTGATAAATGTTGTACGCCATTCCTTTTTCTTAAATTAGTTAACCTGGAATTGAAGGAGTTTGTGGTTTAGAAACTAACCGGGGTGATGTTTCTCGGATTTTGATCACTGATGCTTGATATATGATTTTTTCTTGGTATCTTGGCAATATGGTAGATGGAGCAACGACCATTGTCAAATATTGGCGCTTGTTTGTTATTCTCATGCTGAGGACAAGCATGGTCTAGATGTGGGGAGAATTAATAGGTTACAATTTTATCATTTATTTTATTATTAATTTCTCCTATTACCTGATCCGATGTGGATTAATTGTTAGATTCTACTCACTTTTGATATTTTGCATTTATTTCAGAGAGTAGAACGAAAATATGATAACAAGTGCCAATTTGAAAGGAAAGGAGTCCAAGTAACAGAACTTATCCCAGGGACATTTTTGGAAAAGGAAATTTTTTTTTCCATTTTGGTAATTGCTGAAGAGGGAAGGACGGCTCAGGCTTCCTTTTCCTTGGGGGACCGTCGCATAGAAGGGGGCCAGTATTAGAGTAGGACTTTGATAGGAATTAGGAGCAGAGAACTAGCACTATCTTTTGGAGCTTTTGCTCTTTGATTCTTAGTTTTTGGTAGTGGTAGTTCTCCCTCGTATGTGAGGAGCAATTAGGAGAACTTTGACTTTTTCTTCTTTTGGCTCTTAATAGTTTTTCTTTCTTCGGATGTCAGACGAAGTGAAGACATTTAATCACTTCTTGTAGCTTTGCTTTTTCGTCAGTATTCCAACGAATTGAATTTACCCAATTGATTGCTGCGACTGTTGCTTCAATTTTGTATGGTTTTTTAGCATCAAAGATGAACTAACTCCCTTACTCTAGTCAAGGAACAACGGAGGCTTTGATTCGTCTAAAATTTGTGAGATCGATTTAATTTTATTTTTTTTATTTATTGGTATTCGCATATTCTTTGATTACAATGCTTAAAGTTGTCCAATTAATCGATTGTCTTGGATCCGGATAATTAGTTAATTTGGTAATCTATTATCAATTAGGGCATTAAATCCTTAATTATTTAATTACCTTGAAATAGTAACAACTGGTATGATTGGATTTGTGTCAGGGGAGTACGAGGCCTAATTTAAAATAACCCTGGTAGTGCGTTATTTGGTTAGAATAGGGCTCCTCTAATATGTAAGACAATTGGGGAATTAAATTTTACGGGCGTATATGAGATTATTTCTCAATTAGAGTAGTGATTAACGGGCGTACCTTAATCACCGACACAGTAAGGAGGGGTTGACTGTCATCGCTTATTTGGCAATTATAACCTATTTATTAGTAAATAATTGGAATTACCTTTGCATCGATGATCAATTAGGTGAACCATTGCTGAAGTTATTTCTTGGTTAGACCTTTAATTATTGTTACTCTAATTTTAGTGAATTGTCATTTAATTTCTAGTTAGCTATTTATTTTTATTTGAATTTCTTTGATCGTCATCGTTTATACAAAACACCCCCCATGTTACTTTGGATTTCGAAGAAGACAAATACCCCCAATTCCTGAGAATACGACCCTACTTGTCCTGTTTACAAATTAATAATTATTTGTGAAAAAGTCTCTCCATTCGGGTATATCGGATCAATAAACTCTTCAGGAACAGGGTGAATCAAGTAACCCATTGCACACCTAGAGTCCCTGCTCCAGTACTTGAATGGATTTTGGTTACTTAATTGGCAATTAGGTTTATTTTTATTATTGCACAGGCATCGACAACCTGTCAACTACTAATCCCTCTATGCAAGAATTTGCTGAGTTTGGTTGTAGGGGTAAATTCAAAGTTGCTGCGAACAAGTATCATGGGATGAAAGCGCAATTCATGAGGTGAAAATGAGTAGAAAATTAATGAAAAAAGTTGCACTCAATGGCTATTTGGATCCCGGAGGAGGGCCACCGATTACAAGAAAAATTGAATTACATCCAGATTGAAGAGTGGTGTTTAACGTCTAGCTAAAGACGTTAAAGAAAGATGCTTTTTGGGAGGAAACCCAACTATTGATTTTGTTATTTTTTGTTGTTCAATTCTTTCAATTTGTCGTTTCTCACTTGAGTACTGATTGCTCTTGATATTTTCCTCCATTATGACTAGGACAGGTAATCTTGGCGTGCCCACGCAAGGAGGGCAAGTGTTAATCGTGTAAACCCCAACCTTATGGTCAGTAGACTTTTGTAAAACATGGCGTGCCCATGCCATGTTGGTAAAACCTCAATATCTCGCGACGTCGGCAGGAAGTGGAATCTTGGTATGCCCACGCAAGAAGGGCACGCGTTAAATTGCAAAAAGTGACTCCTATGGTCAATATACTTTTCCCAATCTTGGCTTGTCCACGCCGTGTTTGACGACCCAAGATAAAAAGAAAAACCCCAAAAACTCTTTTTTCTTTTTTTCTTTTCTTTCTTTCCTTATTTTCTTTCTTTCTTTCTTCTTCTTTCTTTCTTCCTCTTTTCTTTCTTCTTCCCCAATTCCCTTCCTCCATGTCCGCCGCCGCCTCCAAGCTCCACAGCTGTCCACCGCCTTCTCTCTCTCCTCCCCTTTGCATGGTACCATCACTCCTTGCCGTGACTGCCACCATCATCACGAGCCACCAGCCTGCGACCGTCGCAGCTTGCTCTCTCTCTCGCTCACCTCGCTCGCTCGTGGCCTCTCTCTTTCCCTCTCGTCCAACGCCAGTGCCGCCACCCCCTAGTCACGACCGACGCAAGCCGCCGCGTGGCTACCGGCCAACAGCGCCATCCTCGTGCTTCAGGGACATTCGATTTTTACTCCTCTCAACTCTTACTTTAGTATTTGGAGCATCACTTTTGAGGGATTGTTTGTTGAACTCACTCGCGATTCATCTGCTTCATTATTGCCTAATTCATTCGATAATTGCCTTCTGTGGGTCTGTGTTGAGATTTGGTTGGCTCCAGTGTGCTGCTGATTGCCTGCTTGTGACCACTGGCTTTTATTACGTTTATTGTTACCATAGATTTAGTTGATTGCTAAGTTGATTGTTAGGTTGATTGTGACTCACTGGCTAAAAGCAACCTGCGGGTGCCTTGAAATTGCTGCATTGTTGGGACATTTGTTTAGACCTTAGATGCCTAACTTGAGCATTTTGTTGATTGGGTTGGCAGTTTGAGTTGTTCCATTAACTGTGAGATCCCCAGTGGTACTAGTTGGGATATTTTGACTAGATTTGTTAATTCTATTTGGTTGGCTGCCTGATTGAAAGCAAAAACACCTTGTGATTAAGTTGTTGTCAAAATTCTGAACTGTTGTTGCTGGAATTGCCGATTTCTTGGCTCATTTGCTAATTTCAGTTGGTTGAGTTGTGTAATTGACTGTCCAATTGGAGATATTTGTTGAGATTTTGAGGTGGACAAGTCTTGTAATTATCTATTGATTATTGGGAGGCATCACTGTTGATTATTGGGAGGCATCACTGTTGATTATTGGGAGGCATCTCTAACAGTGATTTGCTTGTTGAGATTGGTTAAATTTACTTGCATTGTCGGGTAACCTGCATATCGATTGCGTGTGATTTTGCTTGGAACGTTTATTGGGAAGGTCAAACTCGCCATCCCCTTCCCTTCCTCCATTGCACTCCGCAGCCCCGTTCGACGTCAGCCGCCCCTGCCGCTCCTTGCCACCATTACTCCACCAAAGGAGCCGCCACAATTGCTCGAAACCCTCCACCACGTACTCAGGGAAGTTTCGTTGTCCTGTTTGCTTTCTTTGCTGTATGATCTCCATTGAGGACAATGTCGAATTTAGGTGTGGGGAGGAGCTGTGGTACAGCTAGTATTTTTAGTTTTTTAGATGTTTTTCCTTTATTTCTTGTTATTTGTTATGTTTTTCTTTTATTTTCTTTTTACTTTTTATTTTTATGACTACCAAGGATTGATGATGGTTGTTAACTCCAATGCTACTATTGTCAAGTTTTAGTAATAAAAATATATCAAGTTAATTTGGTTGAGTCTAAAAACATCTCTTTGGTGAATATCGACGATTGTATGACTCCTATAATTTTTGGTTAACTTTTCCAGGCATAGGGAATAATTGTTGGCACTTTTATATGAATTGGTTCAATTATTAACTTTAGTTCTTCATGTTTGAAAAAATGAGGCTAGCTGCTGCTATTTTCTTTGTGATATTTTGAGTTATTTTGTTGCCTGGCTATGAATAAAATTTGGCTGTACTCCTTTAGTTATTACTGCTGAGTAACCAGGGATCCTCACCAAAAATGTCGATTCTTACATCAAAAAGTAGTAATTTGTATGAGTACGTGGTCGTATAGCGATAGGAGCTGAGTAACCCAGCTCCTTCATCTGACAAATATTGGAGTTCGCGTCAAAAGGCTCTAATAGCTAAAGACTAAGTCTATTATTACTATTAAAATGAAAAAAAAAAGAAAAAAATAGTAAAGCGTGATAAAAAGGTGAAAGTTGTTTAACTATGTGATTAAAGTTAGCTTGCCATTTTGTGGATTTAATGTTGAGATTTTGCTTAATAGTTGGACCATTTGCTGATAAATGTTGAGCAACCATTCCTTTTTCTTAGATTAGTTGACCTGAAACTGGAGGAGTTTGGGGTTTAGAAGCTAACCGGGGTGATATTTCTTGGATCTTGATCACTGATGCTTGATATATATTTTTCTTGGTATTTTGACAATATGGTAGATGGAGCAATACCCATTGTCGAATATTGGTGTTTGTTTGCTATTCTCATGCTTAAGTACAAGCACGGTTTAGGTGTGGGGGGAATTGATAAGTTGTAATTTTATCATTTATTTTATAATTAATTTCCCCTATTACCTGACCCGATGTGGATTAATTATCAGATTCTGCTCACTTTTGAAATTTTGTATTTATTACAGGGAATAGAACAAAAATACCATAACAAGTGCCAATTTGATGCTTATTAGAAAAGGAGTTCAAGTAGCCGTCCTTATTCCAAAGGCACTGTTGGAAAAGGAGAAACTTTTCTTCTTTTGGCAGTTCCCTAAAAGAGAGGAGATCAAGCAAGCCTAGGAGTCTTCCTTTTCCTCTGGAGCGCCGCATAGCTGGAGAGAAGGAAAGCAAATAGGAATTAGATAGAAAAAAATAGATGACAGACATTTTTGACTTGAAGGTTTACACTTGACTTTTGCTTTTTCGTCTTCTTGTGGTTTTCTCCCTGTGGATGTCAAGACCAAGGAAAACAATTGGTCATACTTTGTAGTCTTGGCTCTTCTTTCCCAATTCGAATGAATTGAATCATTGAAATCGGAGACAATGTCTGCGATTGCTGTTTCTGCAAATCTGCGTGAGATTGATTCATCAGGGATGAACTAAATCCCTTTTTCTGGTCAAGAAACAACGGAGGCTTTGGTTCGTCTAAAAATTGTGAGATCAAATTAATTTTATCTATTCCTCTTATTTATTGGTATTTGCATATTCTCTAATTGCATTGCTTATGGTTATTTAATTAATTGATTATCTTAGATCTGAATGTCGAATTAATTTGGTAACCTATTGTCAATTAGAGCATTAAATCCGTAATTGTTTAATTGCCCTGAAATAGTGACAACTAGTATGATTGGATTTGTATCAGGGGAATACACAGGATAATCTAAAATAACCCTGGTAGTGCGTTATTTGGTTAGAATAGAGCTCCTTCAATACATAAGGCAATTGAAAAATTAAATCTTACGGGCGTACCTAAGATTATTTCTCAATTAGGGCAGTGATTAACGGACGTACTTTAATCGCTAACACAGTAAGGAGGGGTTGACTGTCATTGCTTATTTGGCAGTTATAACCTATTTATTAGTAAATAATTGAAATTATCTTTGCATCGAGGATCAATTAGGTGAACCATTATTAAAGTTATTTCTTGGCTAGACCTTTAGTTATTATTAATCTGATCTTAGTAAATTGTCATTTAATTTTTAGTTAGCTATTTATTTTATTTGAACTGCTTTAATTGTCATCTTTTACACAAAAACACCCCCTTATTATTTTGAATTTCAAAAGAGACAAATATCCTCAGTCCCTGAGAAGATGACCTTACTTGCCCTTTATACAAATCAATAATTCTTTGTGAAAAACCAATCCCATTCTGGTATATCGAATTAAGTAAACTCTTCGGGAACATGGTGAATCAAGTAACCCATTGCACACCTAGAGTCCCTACTCCAGTACTTAGAATCGGGTTTTGATTACTTTAATGGGAAAATGGCCAATTTCGTCCTTAAACTTTTTTCTAGAGTCGATTTAGTCCCTAACTTTTATTTTTGACCAATTTAATGTCTAAACTTATTTTCGGATCCAATTAAGACCTTCTACAGCGGCGCCACCACCTAAAAGCAATTTGACTTCTAATTTAACAATTAAATAAGGGTATTTTGGGAACTTTAGATTATCCATCTCTCCACTACCAACGTCCATCACCAGCCACCCACCTCCTTCTTCTCCCACCTTTCTTCTTCCACCTCTCTTTCCCTACCCTCTTTTGCCAACCTTTGAGTTTACATTATAATTGAGAAAGTTGAAGAGGAAACCTGCAAATGCTTTCTGGCTCAAGTAAAAATAGCATATATATGCAAATTTTATCACATCTGCTACCATTATGGCTGATGGAGAAAAGAAGTCCCAGCCATTTGCGCAATCGTTGCTGCAGCATTTGTTAGCTACAATTGGTGCACTGTCATAATCATCAGTCCGCCCTTTTGTTGATGTCCACCCTCTGCTTTCATATTAATAGTTTAACAATTTTTGAAAATCATCTTAGTTTTTCTACAAATTTGCTGAAGATGTTTCGAATTTGTCAAATGCATTTCAAAGCAAATTGCTTGTGCTATTGTAAGACCCGATGGAACTGGTAGCTAGTAGAAAGGAGCTATCTATCAGTTGTTGGAATGCATTTTGAATTTGTTGAATGCCTTTTCAATTGTTGGAATGGATGATGTGAGTTAAATATTCTTGAGTAACTCTTACACCAAAACATTTAAAAAGGTCAGATTTGGTCGCAGATTTGATTAGATTTCACTAGATAGGGAAACGGGGTGTGGGAAAGAGAGAGGAGAAAGAGGGGTGGGAGAGGAATGCTAGTGAAGGGCTTGTGGGGAGGTTGCAGAAGGGGTAGTGAAGGGAAAGGGTGTAGAGGAAAGGGGAATGGTGTGGGTTAATGGGAAAGGGCATGACTGAGGAAAGCAGTTTACAGAGAGAGGAGAGGAAGGAAGGAGAGGCAGTGGTGGTGTCGGCGGCAGCAGTGGCGAGGAGAGGTGAGGTAGGGGAATGGTTAAGAAGTTAATTAAAAATTTTAAAAACACCTCTAAAAAGTTTTAAATTTTAAAAATACCTAAAATACTATTGATTTTTTTAATGTACTAAGTTTAATTACAATTCATACCTAAAGTTCCCGAAATACCCTTATTTAACTGTTAAATTAGAAATCCAATTGCTTTTTGGTGGTAACGCCGCTGCAAAGGAACTTAATTGGATCCGAAAATAAGTTTATGTATTAAATTAGTCAAAAATAAAAGTTAGAGATTAAATCGACTCTGGAAAAAGTTTAAGGACTAAATTGGCCATTTTCCCTACTTTAATTGACAACTAGATTTATTTTTATTATTACACAGGTTCGGTACCTGTCACTTACACCCCATAGCTGACAGCCCATGCATTAAATACTTGACCGTATGCCCCATAGCTTGGGCGAACACTTAATAATACTTACACCTCATGCAAATGCCCCGTAGATTGGGCATTTGAGTCTGGCCCTATCCCGAGGCTTATCTGGAGGCTTGCTTAGAAAACACCTTTGGAAACTCTTATTTAAAATAGATATTAAATAATTCGTGAATTACAAATTCAAAACCTCTTAAACAATTCAAATAACTAAAGTGATTTTGATAAGTTTAAAATTCTTCAATTTAATTTGAGCATTGGAGCTTCGGAAACTCCTCGTGGTTATTCCTCTGTCTCTTTCAAACTTAAGTGAAAGAGATGTTGACACATTAAATTAAATTATTTAAAGTTTTTTGAGATCAACATAATTATCCATAAAATGGAAGTAATATTCTCTTATAGTTTGTTTCTGTTTGGATAATAAGTATTTAACATCAATATAACATAGAAAATTAAAAAAAATACAGAGTTATTTAAGAGTACTTCCTTATACTCCCTCGTATTAATTTACTTACATGAAAGTCTGCTTTAATCTTATTTATCCTCACTACAGTAATTTCTTACAATGCATCTTCAGGAGTCTGCACGACTGCAACGTATAATCTGTCATCAAAAGGATGGAATCTACAGTTTAGGTTCGCAACTAAGTGTAACAGGATGCATCTTTCATACAGTAGAAAGAGTCAATAACTCAATGGAATATTGGGAATCTCTTTTCCTTTGGAGAACTTTCAAAAATAGACGAATAATTGACCTTAACTCTCTTGAGTTTTGATGCTATCAAATTCGATGGAAAGTCTTTCTAATCCAAGCATTACATGCTAAACCTGGCTTTATGGATAAATAGTTACAAATAAAGGATTGGTTACAAGTATACAACCTTAGCCTTAGGGCACTACATGAAATTTTATCTATTTGATATTTGTTTTTGGAGTAAATCACATTATGCTTATTGACAATAGGGTCGAGTTGACTTGAGCCTGACCCATCGTCACTAAAATTAAGAACTGAGCTTTCTTGATATATGGGCCGAGTTGAGTTTGAACTTAAAATCTAGGCTCCACAATTAAATGAGCTAAGTTTGTACACCACTGAGTTTAATCCAATAAAAGTCCAACTCTTACTTACATATTAAGCTATGAAAAATGTAAATATAATTTTGCAATATATAATAATATTTACAATATAGCTTCCTCGTTCTTTAAAAATTCAATTCAAAGTTTATAGTCCTAATCAAGATTAATCTTGTGTTAATCATGTAAACAATATATTACACTCAAAAATTTATATTTTTAGTGATATATAATATTTAAAGAATGGATGATTTAATTTGGACTAGCTCAGCCTTAAGCCCGGAATTTGATAACTTAAATGATTGAGCTTGGGCCTTAGTATTTCAAATCCAAATAGGTCAAGTTCAAACCAGATTGTTATGTTTTTTATTCGGTCAAAATTTAGACATTTCAAAGCCCATCCCAGTGGGCACAATTAACAGGCTTACTTCCCTCAGGCATATTGTAACTCTCATGGTAGACTGTAGGGCTGCATACGAATAGAGTTGCTCGCGAGTCGATTGCGAGCGGTTCGAGTCAAAACTCGACTCGAGTTCGATTAATATTGACTTCAAGTCGAATTCGAACTAACCAAGTTGAGTTCGAATTCGAAATCGATTTTAAAAATATTCAACTCGTAAGTCAGCTCGATTATATATATAATTTAATAGTGAAATTGCATATATATATATCCATAATATTTTATTATTTGTTAAGAAAAATTACTATTTTGTTCATTTTTTAAAAATAAAATAATTATTTTTTTTTAAATTTCGAACTCGAGCTCGACTTAGCTTGAATTTGAGGTCAAGCTCGAGTTTTGCATTAAGAACTCGTCGAGCTCGAGTTCAATTTTGAGTATGATAAAATTAAATCAAAACTCGATTCGATTAGACCAAAATTCAACTCAACTCCTCTCATTTGCAATCCTAGGGAGCCCTGAGTTTTAAACTTATATTGACATTTTCTTTAAATTCTACATCATTCATTTGGCACGAGATGATAAAACCATAGTTCTTAAAAAATCTCAGTAACTAATTTATGAATGATAGTTATATTGAGATGGACTAAATTTTGCAAATCTTTGAAGATTTTGATAGCAATTAACTAGATTATACCTTCACTATCTTTTGTTTATTATAACATGGATTTGAAACCACTAAAGTCGTAGTCACTAATTTCCAAAATTCAACACTTTGAATGTTTGAATGTCCATGGTTGAATCTGATTATAAATTTTTTTTCCAATATTCCATCTTCTTTACGATCATACTCACATTCTTTAACCTAAATTTCTCTATTCAACATTTAGGCAAATTCTTTTATAGTTTACTCAATAAATACAAGTGGCATGCTATTTGGGTAATTTTCGCATCCTAAATACATTAGCCATGACAAATCATAAAAAACAACTTGGGTGTGCATTTAGGTATCAATAGACCTCTGGGGCAGAGAGCAACTTGTGTAAAAAGTTTGGGGTTTTATTGCATTTAACCCTTTCATTTATATTACTATATTTTTTTGTCCTACAAAATTTCTGGAAATTTCAAGGTTTCCTATCTTTTTCATAAGCGCTGCTTTTTCTTTCTCTTCCTTCCCTAGCAGGTAAGGCGAAGCAATTCGAAATCCTTTTTGCTGTAAATTTAACTGATTGATTAGCTGTTCTTAGTTGTCTTTTTCTTTCGCTTTTGTTATTGTTGCAATCTTCCTTGTAAATGAGTTGAATTTTGATTTATTATCGTTTAATTAATCCTATTTTCCCATAGTTTTTAGGGCTCTTTTTTTTTGCCCAATTTTATCTTTTTTTTTTCAATTGATGAATTAATTGTGTAATGGAGTTCTTGAATTCTTGCTGCAATTCGTATAAGGATTTTTTTTAACATGCAACAGAAGCAAGTTTCTCTTCGTCTTTTTTTCCCCCGTGTTTTCGTCAGTGAATTAGATAGCTCCCGGGGGTTGGGGGGGGGGATAGTATTCGAGATTTTAGTGGGTGGAGGACATAGGTATTTGTAGGGATTCAGTAGCAATATTCATGATGTTTTAGTTATTCTGGAAAAGAGATGAAAAGTCAGTAGAAAGTGCTTCTTCACTGGGAAATTATAATCCAAGCTCGTTTTGGCGTTCTATAGTTGGATGGATAGGGTTCTTGTGCTTTTTGCTTTCTTGTACTGTGAAGACTTTGAACCGGCTGAATTGAAGTGCAATGCGGCTACGACGAAAGTTCAATTAGCATCAAATATGGGAAAATGGAAAAAGAGGATAAAGAAAGAAAGAAAATTATGTGAGGGAGCGGAGGAATGTAAAATAGTCTCTAGTAAAGTTTCTGTTTTCGAATTTATTGACAGCCCCCCCCCAAAAAAAAAAAAAAAAGAGAAGAAAATGGGTTGGTTCAATGGATATGTATTAGTTGGACTCAGCTATAAGTGGCTAAATGCATTTAGTCGTTTAGCGAAGAACATTGTTGCTCATGTTTATGATGTCCCAAATTTGGCTGTTTGATTTAATTCTTGTTTCTGATACCTATTCCTCTTAGATAATTTTCGTAAACTATACCTTGAGGGATGTTAGTTAGAGTCCATTTCAAGTTTGATTGCTGGTTACAAAAAAAAATAGTACTACCTAAAATTTATCAAGCTTAAAAGATTGTACTTTCCTTCTCTTTTTGAACCAATGGGAAATTAAAGAATGCTTCATCGGCTTTGCTGTTTTCTATTGCATAAGGTTGAAGTTATCAATGACAGGTGTCAATCTGTGTGGCCAAAATAGTAATAAATCTATACAAAAGCAGATTCTCGAGAAGTTTCCTATAAAGTCAATTCATGGTCCATATGATATCTGAAGAGGATGGATAAGTTGCTTCTACTTATGTTGCAGATTGGTTGGGAGGATCATATAATTGGAAAAAATTGCAGCCTCTTATGCATGCAGGCAGATAAGGCAGAATAGCTTCTAAAAGAATAGTATATAGCAGCTGTTCAACTGCTATAATATTTGATTTTACTTATCGTTTTGATATACATACACAATTAAACTAACAAGTTATTGACAATCAAGAGTTGAAATGGTACCTTTTGTCATGTCTGTCTATTGAGCTTTAATATTTCTATTCTTATTACCTTCTGTGCATCAAATAGATTAAAAAGTTGGCCAGTTTGTTTGTTTATCAGATTTTTAAGCCTTGAATATTTTGTAGTTTTCAATCATAATTACAAAGTGTAACTTTTGTTGTGTTGCATCTTGACTGACAAATTCTTGTCAAGGTACTTTGCAACTTCTTCCTTTACTGAAGTCCTTTTGATGTACGTCTAAGTTATTTCTTTTCAAAATTATCATGCATATCTAGTGTAAACTTTTTTTTAGTGTTTTATTTTTCATTGCAGTAGTTCACAGAATATCAAGTTGAAGGAATGTTTAAGAACACCTTTCAGTCTGGATTTTTGTCCATTTTATACAGCCTGGGGTATGTGGAATTAACTTTTAAATGGATTTCAGTTTACCATCAATCTACACTTAACCCCAAACTGCTTTTATCTGTCATGTTCATTAGGAGCAAGCCTTTGCAGATATGGGATAAAGAAGGTGAGTAACTGCAAAAACTGTTGTACTTCATCTCTCAGCAGTAAAATATTACTAAAATTTTTGGATTGATTACATGACCGTCTCAGGCTCTTGTAGATTGCTTTTAGAAAATTAGTTCTGGTTATTGTTCCCCTGTGGAGAGCTATGGAATTGTACCATGGATTTTGATGTCACAAATTGCAGATTTAGATTTGTCTTTGTCTATCATTGGCATGCTCAACCTCCATAAATAAGTGGTTGTGTTTGTTCTTTTTTTAACACAGCTTGTCTTAGATTAGTGTTGAGATGCTAGCACAGGGAGCTATTTTACTAGATGCAAACAGCTAGTGTGTTTACTAGGTACAAACTGTGTGAGAAGATCCATCTTTAGGATTCTTTATCTTTACATTTTTACATCTCTGTCTTCATAGATATTGTAATTTTCCAATTTCTTGCAGTTGTCAATGGCCAGATCAAGCGTATTCAAGATGAAGACATACAGTCCAATGTCCTTGAGATTGTAGGATCAAATATTCAATCAACATATATTACATGCCCAGCTGATCCAAATGCAACACTTGGTATAAAGCTTCCATTTCTAGTTATGATTGTTAAAAATCCGAAGAAGTACTTCACTTTCGAGATTCAGGTGCTGGATGATAAAAATGTTCGCCGGCGATTTCGTGCTTCAAACTATCAAGTGTGTAAGTCTTTCCCAGTGGTCAGCAGGTTAATAGAGTAAACTAACAAAAGCATAACATCATTGTGATTTGAAGAATTGTCAAAGATCTAAAAGTTTTGTTAAAAGATATGTTGGCCAACTAACATGAAAATGGAATTAATTTTTCTACTTTTTTTAAAAATTATTGTACATCTACTATTCGGGAAGGTGTATTCTTATTGCCTGCTGAGTTCAAGTCATACCAAAGATGGAAATAATCTTGGTGCTTTATTTTGTGTTATGTAAGTAGTCTGCCCTCTACCTTTGGGCTGTTTACATGGTTAGAACAGAAAGGTGTAAAGCATTCATGTCTTGCCAAATTCTACTTGAATTGTAAGGGCAAATGACTTGTCTGGCCTTTGGTGGAAACCATTTGGCTAAACTAATGTCCTAGCTAGGTTGACACCATCTGGTGTTAAGATGTCATGTGACACGAATTGATGCATTAGTAGTATTGTTATTGTCCTGTAGTGACTTAATTCTTAACTTTTGCTGCACATTCTTCTCAGCATGTTTACCTCTTGCCTTCTTTCTTTTAGATTTTTTTATCATTTCATATTACAGTAAGGATTTATGCATCTCCTTGTATGAGTCTCACCTATGCATATGATGGACTCATGGAATTTTTTCATTACTGGAAATCAGGGAGCAATGTTGTTTTGATGAGTTTGAATACTCAAGTATCCATGCCAGCCAGACAGGGAAAGAAAAACCCGAATAGAAAAGAGGGACATATTCTGAAAGAGGCAAACTATAAATAAATATTAGAAAATAATAGATTTTGGCGGTATCTTATTTGTGTTGGATGATGGAACAGCTTTTGTGCAATTATTTTTATCTTGATTTTTGGTTCTTATGCTGGATTACTTTTGTTTTGGAGGCTAACTATGGAAATTTCAGAAATATTGCTGAAACCTAAATGAGATTCTTTGCGTGAGTGAAATGACAATGTGATTTAACTATTGGAGACTGAATTTACATGTCCTTTTTGTAGGCGGTTACCAGGGTGAAACCATATATCTGCACCATGCCATTGAGAATGGATGAAGGCTGGAATCAGATCCAGTTGAATCTAACTGATTTGACAAGACGAGCATATGGAACCAACTATGTTGAAACTTTGAGAGTTCAGGTTCATGCCAATTGCCGCTTGAGAAGAATTTATTTCTCTGACCGGCTGTATTCTGAGGAAGAACTCCCACCAGAATTCAAGTTGTACCTTCCGATGCAGGTAAACTTTAGCTACAGTTTGCATCACTACAGTTTTCAGATTTGATATAAAACCTCTTTTCATTGTAAAACTTAAAGATTTTCATGATGCTTTATTTTCAGAAAGCCTGACATGCTATTCAGAGGGTCAATGGCGCTTGACAATAGGTTGGACAAATGCTTCATACTTCCACCACGAATTCCGCTTGTACAAGTTTTAGAAGTTGTGTGATGAGTTCATCGGGAGCTTAGGTATTAATACAACACGTTTAGTGTTAGTGCCATGGTGCTGGTCTTTTATGTTCCAGTTGCTCTTGGATGGACTTTGAAATAGATGGTAAGGATTTGAACTTGCTGCTGTTATACATGTAATGCTATGACTTTATGAATTACTCAACAACTTTACTGGAGAGCCTGGTATCTGGAAATTAAAACTTCTTGTCAAATTTTGGCGAGTGCTGATTAATGTTCCCATGAAATACTTGATCTTCATGGGAAAAGACACTTCTCTTTTTGTAATTAATTATCTGATATTGGAAACATCCTGCACGCAACAGATCGGTGCTAATTGTGGGGGCAACGGATCAGGTTCTGCATCTGTTTTTTGATGACCAAAAATTTTTACCTGAACATTACATGTATTACTCAATGAAACCGGTGTAAAGGGTTTCAAATGATTGGAATGGAAAGGTACATAAACTGCATAGCTGCAGGCAGGAGCTATGCTTGCAGCTTCCCTATCTCATTGAATCTGGTGCTTTGAGTGGCAAAAGTTGGAGTAGGGAATATTGGTACAATAACTGTTGCAGGCTGACTACATTACATGAAATGGGTGTGGTTTATAGCCTTGAGGTACATCGTTTTTTGAGATTTTGATTATGCCATTTTGACGCAATACAATATGGGTTTTTCTTTTTTGCATGTGGTGAAGTACCAGTTGGTTTTTTTGCCCTATCCTAGCACGCAAAGGTTAAAGCTGCTTTCAGTGCTTAGTGCAGTGAAACATTTCCGAGCATGGATATGACGCACAGATTATATGCACTGCTGCAGGTTATGCACCCATTGACGAAATTGGTGGTGGGACTTCTCTGTGTTAAGTTTCCTCCATCATATGCACAAGTGCTTTTAATATCAACAACAGATGAATACATCTAATATCGTAACCTTGTTTAATGAAGAGGGCAATTTTGTTGTGACGATATCTTTAACTACTAGTCTAGTATTTAAATGAGGAGTACGTTGACAACAAATGTTTCGACAATATCTTAACTGAATGATTTGAAAATATATTAATTAAGGAGTGTGGATCTTGAGGTATGTCCTCTCTTCGGGTACTTCATGCAAATAAATTTGGCACCTAGTATTTAACCTAACTGAACCGTCCAATCTGGATTGCAATTGAAATAGGCATTGACCTGCTTAACTAAACTTAATTGTGGTCTTATTTAAAATTTCACTATCCACATTTGTTCTAAATCCCAACAAGGTCTAAGTAACTCTCTCCAACATTGTCCAATTAAAATTTTGTGTACCAAATCAGATACCTTGATTACCCTGACTAATTTGAGCAAATAGTGCAAAAGGACCACTAATTCTCTATTTTTTTTTAACTTAAAATGGTCACTCGCTAGTAAGAACAAATTTTCTTTTACTCAGCTAATAAAAATGTGTTTTTTTCACTCAGTTAATACAATTTTGATCTAAAATTATATATATATATATTAACTGAGTGACCATTTTAGTTAAAAAAATTAAGTGACAAAAATATGAAATTTTCAATAGTTTGATAACCAATTTGCATCATTTGCTCTACAGGTTTGGTACAAGTAGAGATTTAGTATAACTAATTTTTATGTATATCTTTTTTCTTATCATAACTCATTTTTATGTATATCTCAACAATGTTAAAATTACGTATACCATTGAATGCGATACATGTATATCTGCAACATTCAATCTTTCTTACATTTTCCGTCTAAATTCATGTCACACTTGTGTCTCACCAGTTGCCTAATCACTTGTTTAATGGATATTAACAACCTATTGTAATCTTTTAACTATTTTGTAAAGTCATTGAATTTACAGCAAATTATCATTTTATAATCTATATCTATATGTATTGCAGAGAGGATTTTTAACAGAGACCCTCTCAATATCTTCTAAACTTCCCATTCTTTTTTCTAGATTTTTGTATTTATTTTAATACATAAAATATAATTAAAAACTTTAAAATAGTGGGTTATAACTAATCTTATCACTAGTCAATTTTAAAATTTAAAACTTTTCCACTATCTCCTTCATAAACCGTTTATAGTTTGTTATTTATAGTTTAAGTTCATTTTACTCCTTAATTAAATAAAATACATTTGTCAAGCCAAAATTCTTAGGGATAATTGATTAGTCTCATTTTAAAATTGTTCACCCTATTATATCTTTATCACTTGAGCCCCTTTTATTTCTTCATTAAAGAGGATTAATTTAGCTGGCCAAATCCTCTAGATAATGTGATTAGTCCTATTTTTTAGTTATTCACCCAATTATTTCTTTATCACTTTGCTTCTGGGTACAATAATCATTTGTCAAAATCTTCTAATGATATAGTCGATTACTCTTATTCTTTAATAATTTATGTTACAATTACTAAATCAATTTTCTTGTGGTCTTAAACTTATCTCTTTTTTTTTTTGTATTCAGCAAGCTTAGGGCACTTTAATAGGTTGGCTTTTATAATTTTTATGTTGGATTTTATTCAATAGGTTTTTTTTAAGTTTTAAAATTTGAATGTTGAAATTATACTCTAACATTAAATTGGAGTATGTAAATAACAATTATGACATTTTATTTGCATTTAGAATAAACTCAATATTAATATCGTACAAGCATCTAGATGACTTTTCATTTAGCACATGTACACCAAAAAGTGCATGTAAAGAAAAATTTATGTATGAATTTTAAATTAATAAAGGTGTGTTTAGAAGGTTGCTTTTGGTGGTATCTTAGCAAAATTTTGATAAAAAAGGTTGTATTTCACCAAATTTACATCCGAAAGTTTACTTTTTCTCAATGATTGCAATTCTAGCTTTTTATTTGATTAAAAACACTTAAAAAATAAGGCAGCAACTTGGAAAAATAATTCTAACTTTTTATATGTCTAAAAACACTTAAAAAGTGAGATAATGAATCCTAAATATTGAAAGAATTATAAAGTTATGACTGTAGGGCATGGAAGGTCAAAATTAGGGGAGAGTTATCAAATTAGATGATTCACGTGAGTTTGGGCAAGTTATAATTAGATAAACCTATATATTCCTATTTAGTTAATAGTTCAAAATAGACGAGTCGTCAATGAATATAGTTTTATATGGGTTTGGATTATCCAATCACCCATTCATGACTCACTACTAAATTTTATTTACTTTTTCATCCACATTTTGTTTAGCAACAAAATAGTAAATCATACCAACATATCAAGTTAATAAATCAACTTTTGCCTAAAGAAAGAGAAAAAAACATAAAAAATTGCTTAGAGGAGCTTAAAATGGTCATCATAGTGAGTTTCGAATTTTGTCACTTTACGACAATCTAAAAATAATTTAGGTATTAATGCAAATAATCAATTAACATTCACGAAATTTATTAAACTTTTATGAAAGGAATGGAGGAAGTAGGATAAATTTTAAAAAATAAAATAATAGAAATTAAAGAAGAGGAAAAATGATGAATATATCTTTGCAAAAATTAGAATATAATTATTAGAGTAATTTAGATTTACCCACTAATGATTGAGTTTGAATCTACGTCTAATTTAATTAAGTCAAAATAAGTGATCAAAATCTGTAAATTTCATACCCACTAATTAATGAGTTAATTTGGTCACCCATTTGAATCCAATTAAATTACACACGCAAACTCATTTGTTAATAGGTGAGTCAAGTAAATAGGTCACCATTTATAATAGTAGAATAGGAGACAAGTGGGCTGTAAAATTGGATAAGAGATAGGATAATTGGGTGGCAGCAAGATAGAGCAAAGAAAAAATAGGATTTGATGAAACGGGAAAGAGTTGTAGGGATACAAGAAAATTTGGTAGGATTTGAATGAACTAGAAAAAGATGTAAGGATGCGAGAAAGTTAGAGTTAGAAAATGAAAAGGAGAGTAGTGAAGAGTGGGGGAATATTGAGGAGAGAGGAGGTTGAGAGGTGGAAGAAGTTGCACGAAGGGGAAGAATATGAGAAAAAAGGGTAATAAATGTTGTGTTTGACCATATTTTCCTTTCCTCCCATATAAACGCGTGCATAGCACAGGTCAAAATACTAGTACCCCATATTTGTAATCACAAACAAATCTAATCATTTCCATAATTATCAAACAAATTTCCCTCCCCTTTTGTCGGCTATACACAACCTTTCCCCGGGATTTGCCATTGTTTGATGCTTGAAGCAAGTGAAAATAATGTATATTTTTCTAGAAGTTGACAGAGAATAAGGTAGTGCAAAGAAGAGGAGTAAGCTCTAACTATTAATCAAATTCTTGCTAGTATAGCATCACTATGGAAAGCAAAGAAGAAGAAGAGTGTTGAAACCTTTTTTGGGAGGTTTATGTAATTCAAGTATGAATAAAGTAGCTAAACATTGATAATCTCTTATATTTAAGATTCAGGATATTATCAAATGATTTATTTTTTGGACAAGTTTGGATACTAGGGTTGAAATATCCAGTTACGCACGCTGTATTTTTCTTGTGCAAGCAGAAAATAGACATCACTAGTGGTCTACACCTTATGCTTCTTCATTAAAATGTAGAATCCGACCTCTACTTCATACAATATTTGAAGATATTTTTGAGTTTCATGATGCTATTTTTGTTGATTCCTCATATCTATTGTATCTATTAGATTTTAGATGTATTTATATGCATTGCTAGTTTAGGATGTTCTACCATTAGTACTGCATATTTATTATCAACAACAAGAAAAAAAAAAAGAAGCTTTAGATAGCTAGCTAGAAATAGAACTCAATAGCAAACCAAAACACCTTGAAATATCTTATAGTTGAAAAGGAAAAATCATGATGACCGTATCTCTTAAGGTTATTACGCTTTAAGAGTAGTCATCAGACTAATATGCCCAAATGATTATTTTCAATTGGTTTCAAGAATCAAGACAAAATTTCAATAGTGCAATTTTGCCATACACTGGGATTTTAGTGAGACTAGTTAACTGTATATACAATTATCAGAGTCTGATATTACAATTTCATATAGTGTAATTCACGTTAGTGGCTTAAATCCTAACACTTAGTGGAATTAACTGTATATGCAATTGTCAGAGCCCGATAGTATAATTTCATTAGTGCAATTCACATTAGTGGCTTAAATCCTTACACTAACAATGGTTTTATTTAGAGTTACATCTGCATTTATGTTAAATTATCCTACATTAAATGGTACTTTGACTTCAATAACTTCTTCCTACAAGAAATGATTCAACAAATTTATTAACTAGGATTGACTTTCAACACCAACACAAAGGAAAAAAATATATAATAACAAGCATGGATCTCAATTTATTATTGACTATTTGTCCCCATGGAAACTGAAAGTCTTCGTCACAATCCATCCATTGAAGTTGATTCCCACTGGCCATACGATTCTTTATTGAACTCTTTGTTTCACCATGGAAATGGAACTCGTTATGTTATGTGATAAGTGAATATTTAACGTACATTTTGTACAAGTTTGGCATGAACTTTTGTTATGTTTTGAGAGGATTAAAACCATATTTGAACTCTTTTTGGTGCTAATTGCTTAAGCGTTGTTTGAGTAATCAAACTTGCTAAATGAGTAGATTAATGCCTTATTCTGTGATATTTTGAAGGATATTGATATGGGAACTTCATGTACGAGATAAAGAAAAAGCAAGGATCATTTGGAGGATAAAGTACAAAAGAAAGAAGGAGCGAAAATGAAGAAAACAAAGGAAGGAATTGAAAATCTGGAAATTGATCACAGGGATCCGAGCCCAGATCCGTGTGCAACAAGAGTGATCCGAGCCCTCATCTGTACTTCTGGAGTAGTGGATCCGAGGTCAGTTGATCCGAGCTTGGATCCATGGGAGAAAGGCCTCGGATCAGCCTTGATCCGAGCTTGGATCGTACTGAACCCCTCAGATCCAAGGGCTCGGATCTGCCTCTCTCCTCTGCAAGTGGCACAGCCGGTTTTCTTACTTTTCACACTACTTTCCAGCTATCTTTGGTGAGAAAATTCGATGGCACATGCTTCTGAAGCAAAAAGAAAGAAAAAATGATTTATTGTCAAGTCAAAAACCATTGCTTTTGACTTTCTTAACAAGATTGAGGATTGAGAATCATGAAAATGTGGAAAAGAAACTTTTCCACCAGCTTTTATACAGAGCAACAAAGGGAGGAGAGACATCATCATACGGTAGTTAGCATTCTTTCTTGTAGACATTTTTCTCTTTAGCTAGAAGAACTTGCAAGAGCACTTGGAGACTTCATCTTGTAATCATCTAGTGCAAGTTATAGCAGAAATTGGAGGGCTGCACTATTAACTTGGCTAAGCTTTTTTTTATCTTTCTTGTACTTGTAACTTGTGATGTTTTTCATTAATGAAGTTATGAGTTTGATTGTTATATCATTCATGAGTAGCTAAATTTCTATATCTAGGGAGTAGATGAAACTTATGGCCAAGTGATATGAATTGAATGTGATTTACACTTGTTGTATCTTGTATTAACTTGTCTACTTGTGCATGCTTGATTACTTGTTATTGTTTGATCACCAATAGCAGGTTTATGGTTGTATTACTCATTGAGAAATGGTAAAAACAATGAAATAACATGAGTAGAGCTTGAGTTGTATATTCATGAGAATAGATATACATTCAAGTGAATGAAATATGCATTTCATGCATGAACAAGAACAGAGTTAGTTATTTACCAAGAGATTAGGAAAAACTAAGCTATTCTAAGACCATTATTATCATGAGAATGAGATTTTGGTAATTTTGGAAATGAATCCCTGATTAAACAAGAGTAGTAACAAGTGTTAAATTCATTCATTTGGATCTTTTGTGCCATAAGTGGAATCTACATCCCTAGATTCAGTTCTTTAGTGAAATTTCTCCATTTGTTTCTTGTATTTAGTAGACCAGATTTGTAGACAATAGCAATATAATTTTTCTGCTCAATCTCATTATAAGTCTAAATAATAGAGAAAATAAGGACCTAGTACTTGTAGACATTGCTCCTCGTAGGATCGACCCGATTAATGCCCTAAACTACTAGTTTGGCATGTATACTTGCAGTCAACGGGTATAAATTAGAATTAAACTTGCACTTACATTAAAAACCCGTCATTATGCTCTATTCTTTTTGTTATTTTTTGTATATAAAATTGTTGAAATGATCAAATCAAGATCACAATGGGATTTTCTTTTGTTTTTATACTCTAAAGTCTTTAAAAATTCATAATCTCTTATTTAAAACATATGAGACCAGACCTTGATTGGATGATTGCTGATCTGAACATCGATTATACAAAAATTCATAACTCTTATTTAAAGAATATGAAAACTCATCTCCCACTGTCCCACTCGCCATATTTGATTAAAACTCTTCCATTTTGCCTTACAATTGCAAGTCTTTCTATTCTACATTATTTCATATAAAAACTATTTGGGATTTTTCATTTATTTTTTATTCTAAATTGTTTAAAACATGGAAATTTATTTTTTAAAGAATAAGAGAAGTGATTTTGAATGGATACAATGACCTGCACATGAAATGCAAATGGCAGTGGTGGGTGCATTGTTATTAAACTTTGTTCGACCCGACGGTTCAATTGGTCAAGTCGGTGAACCAGCAACTAACTCAGGCTGGGTCTTCAAATGAATATTTTGAGAAGATGTTGAAGTGATGGTTTTAACATAGGACCTCACATATAGGAGTAAAGTGCAATCACCACTAGACCAACAACCTATTTGTTGGTTGTTTAGTTCTTCTTTGTATTATATAGTAGACCTTTATTCCTTTTTTTCTTCAAAACAAAATTTATTTAGAATCTTTTAATAAAATTTTATTATTTCCAAATTCTATAAGTTATGAAATGCATTTAAAAAATAACATAATACACAATTTAGTTTAAAGGCAAATATTGTTCTTAATTACCTTTTGCACTTAAAATTCGTAAATAAACTAGATAATTACACATAGACAAAATTTTATAGTTTGGTGAATTACTAATTAAATTTAGGTTTTGTTGATTCTTATAAGAATTAATGATTCTATAATAAATTAGACTAACTGAGCATTTATTATGGCATAGTTTATTATAGTTTCAACCATATCAAAAATTATGAGACATAATATTTAAGTATATTTAGTAACCCATCAGTTGAACAACTCACCCACTGGTTGAACCAATAACCCATTGATTCACCTCTTTTGTCGGATTCCTCCCCGGATTGGATTTAATAACTATGGGTAGGTGTTAATTCACGCTCGAAGAGGAAGTCAACTTAACGTGCTAGTATGTATTAGCGCTAAATGGGTCTAATCAATATAGTCAATTCAACATAGATTAATAACAGTGAAAGTAAGGTTAGTTTTTACATAAATTTAAATGGGAGAGAAACTTGGAGAGTTAGGATTTTTTTTTGTGATAAATTGGAGGTAGGCCTGTCAATCGGCCTAATGAGTCGGGTTTTGATAAATTCAACCTCAACTCATTTAATTTGAAATATTTTCGGGTTTTGGGCTATGGTTTCGGGTTCATAAATGTGAAACTTATACTCAACTCACATAATATTCGGGTTGTGAGCCTTAATCGGGTTTAACTCAAACTCACTTATTACTCCTTAATTTTCTTAATATAATTACTAAAACTATTAAGTTGTAAAACTAATTTAACATTTACAAGACTATAATATTAAAACTAAACATGAACAAATAATAGTTTTTAAAAAGTATATAAACCAAAAATTTTAATAGAGCTACCATTTGAAGAAGAGATGGCCGAAAACGAAGCAAATAGGCGAGCTCTACGAGATTTTGCTCTACTGGGGACACAAGGATCTCAAACAAGCATAGTAAGACCATACGTAGCTAGTTTTCTTCTTGTAACATTTTCTCTCTAAGCTAGAAGTTCTTGAAGGAGCACTTGGAAACTTTATCTTATAATCATCTAGTGCAAGTCATAGCACAAATTGGAGGGCCACACAATTAACTTGGCTAAGCTTTTCTTTATCTTTCTTGTACTTGTAACTTATGATGTTTTCCATTAATGCATTTATGAATTTGATTGTTATATCACTCATGAGTAGCTAAATTTCTATATCTAGGAAGTAAATGAAACTTATGGCCAAGTGATATGAATTGAATGTGATTTACACTTGTTGTATCTTGTATTAACTTGTCTACTTGTGCATGCTTGATTACTTGTTGTTGTTTGATCACCAATAGCAGGTTATTAGTTGTATTACTCATTGAGAAATGGTAAAAATAATGGAATAACATGAGTAGAGTTTGAGTTGTAAGTTCATGAGAATAGACATACATTCAAGTGGATGAAATCTACATTTCATGCATGAACAAGAACAAAGTTAGTTATTTATCAAGAGATTAGAAAAAACTAAACTGTTCTAAGACCATTATTATCATGAGAATGAGATTTTGATAATTTTGGAAATGAATTCCTGGTTAAACAAGAGTAGTAACAAGTGTTAAATTCAGTCATTTAGATCTTTTGTGTCATAAGTGGAATCTACAGAAAACGCAGCAAACAAGTGAGCTCTACGAGATTTTGCTCTATCGGGGACACAAGGATCTCAAACAAGCATAGCAAGGCCTACGGTAAATGCTAACAATTTTGAGATTAAACCATCACTTATCCAAATGGTTCAACAATCTCAATTTGGAAGTAATGCAGTAGAAGATCATAATTCACACTTAATTACATTCTTGGAAATATGTGATACCGTTAAAATGAATGGAGTAAGTGATGATGCTATAAGGTTAAGGTTGTTCCCATTTTCTTTAAGAGACAAGGCAAAAATCTGGTTGCACTCTCATGCTCCTTACACTTTTTTCACATGGGATAATTTATCAAGAGTATTTCTGAATAAATATTTTTCACCGGATAAAACTGTCAAGTTAAGAATGGATATTACTAGTTTTAGTTAACTAGAGAGTGAATCATTATATGAGGCATGGGAAAGGTTTAGACATTTGTTTCGGAAATGTCCATATCATGGACTACCCGATTGGCTAATCATACAAACTTTCTATAATGGTTTATTTTTTTCCACTAAAACTATGATTGATGCAGCTGCAGGTGGAGTTTTACTGGGTAAATCACCCCAAGAAGCTCATAATTTGATAGAAGAAATGGCCGCAAATAACTACCAACGGACCAATGAAAGAGGTAATCCGAGACGCCACGCAGGTATGATGGAAATGGACACTCTCAACATGTTGAGTGCCCAAATGAATAATATGGTGAAGTTACTCAATAGGCAAGCCGTAGTTGGTCCAAGTTCATCTAATGCACATGTGGCTTATGGTTCAATATGTGGAGGTGAACATGATACTAATGATTGTGTTGATTTTGAGCAGGTACAATTTGTCAACAATTACAATCGAAATGCTCAAAATAACCCCTACTCGAATACCTATAATCCGGGGTGGAGAAATCATCCAAATTTTGGATGGAAAGATCAAGGCAATCAACCAAGACCAGCCAATCCGCCAGGATTTCAACCACGGCAACCACAAACAGAAACTAAACCGGGATAAGAGATTGCTGTGGAAAAACTTGCTAAGGTTACTTCGGATAGATTCGAGCAAGTTGAGGTGCGGCTGGACCAATTGGCTGGGATGTATAGAAATTTGGAGGTTCAAATTGGTCAAATTGCCAACTCGATTAACAATAGAAACCCTGGAGAATTGCCAAGTAAAACCGTCGTCAACCCGAGAGAACATGTCAATGCTATCACTCTTAGAAGTGGTAGAATATTTGAGGGACCTCATGTTGGCAATTCAAGCGGTGAAAAAGATAAGGAGCAAGCATATGAAGGAGTAAAACCAAGCCAAAATGATAATATTGTTATTGATATTGATGTACCTCTTCCTAATTTAAATTCTGATGTGATTTCTTTTTCTCACAGGTTGAAGAAAGATGGACAGGATCAGGAGTTTGAAAAATTCATGAAAACTTTTAAACAATTGCACATTAACATTCCTTTCATTGATGCTATTACACAGATTCCCTCTTATACGCGTTTCTTGAAAGATATCATATCAAGAAAGAGGAAAATTGTAGATAATGAGATGATAGCATTAACGGAAGAGTATAATGCATTAATTAAGAACAAACTCCCTCCTAAATTAAAAGATCCGGGAAGTTTTTCTATTCCTTGCACTATTCGTTAATTGCATTTTTCTAATGCTTTATGTGATTTAGGTGCAAGTGTGTCACTTATGCCGTTATCGGTTGCCCGGAGATTGGAACTTCAAGAGCTAAAAGCTACCAATATCAAATTGCAATTGGCGGATCGGTCAATCACACATCCAATTGGTATTTTGGAAAATGTGCTCATTAGGGTAAGACAATCTATTATATCTGTGGATTTTGTTGTTTTAGATATTGAGGAAGATGTGAGAATGCCAATTATTCTAGGATGACCATTTTTAGCCACTGTACGAACTATAATTGATGTGAAAAAAGTTAAGCTTATATTAAGCATTAATGGTGAGGAATTGGAATTCAATTTGGCTAATAAAGAAGGGAGTATAGAGCCTATTGCTCTTGTTTCTAATATGCCATGTGATGAAAAGATTAACCAAGAAAGGAACCAAGAAATTAAATCTATAAATATCCTTGGTAATAACTTTCATGGTGCAGGAGTAGGGAAGGAGAAGATAAGGACGAAAGTTGGCTTGATAAAGTCACCATTCCATAAAGAAAGTGGAAAAAAGTTAAACCAACTCGAAAAAGACAAGCAAATTCCACTCCAAGGTGAAGTCGAGCCTATATGTGACAAGTCTAATACTCCTCCTTGACATTTGAGGAAATTGGACTTTGGAGATCAATGCATGGCTTACCACAGGGTGGATTGGCTAGGGAGTTTTGACCCGTGGGGAGAAAATCGCTCCCTAATGTTCTAAATGAGCCAAATCTTTTGAGTTGAACCAACGACTATAAACAAAAGCGTTAATTGGGAGGCAACCCAATGATTTCTTTTGTTTTAATGTGTCTTAATTATTAGGTGTGATTTTTTATGTTTTAATGGTTTGTAGGGGGGCTATTGTTAGGATGAACGTCTATCTTGGAGGTGCACTTGAAGAACGATCGTAAAAATGAGGTTTTCCTATTGGATTTTGTTTTAAGTGTCTAAATTTCCAATTCATATATCCAATGTTGCACTTATATTATATTCAAGTGAGTTTCGGTGATAACATATTTGTATATGGCCATTGACTCATTTGATGTGCATTTTATGCCTAAAGGTGTCATTTTAGTGTAAAAGTGTCCAAAATGATCAAAGAACCTCAGCCCTCAATTTGCAATGTAGATGTGTTTGATGTGTTTAGGGAGTTTTGGATTTAGTGTTTAGGATATATTACACTTGTGTGGGTGTTGAAAGTGCTAAAAAGTTCATCCCAAGTGTAAGTTGGAATTTGCCAAAAAAGGGGATAAAAATTGAAAAATTGCAGTTTCTGCAATTAATGTAAAAAATGGTAGATCCAAGCTCGGATCCTAGGTTGTTCACTAGGATCCGAGGGCTCGTCTAATTATCTGGTGAAACGGATCCGAGCCCATCGGATCCGAGGCCTGATCGCACAGACCCGAGTTCGGATCAGTTGGCGATAAGAGCAGAACCTTTGGTTCTGCATTTTTCCAGCTCTCTTCTCTTCTTCTTCACCGAAACCCTAGCCTCTTCCTCAAATCCTCCATTTCTTCCATCAACCTTCCAATTTTTCACCACAAAGACCTCCCCTAACCTTTTGTGATCATTAACCCTAATTTATTTCGCATTAGAACATCATCAAAGAAGGTTTTGATCTTCAAAAGAGGAATTAGGGCCGAACTGAATTCCTTCAATTTGAGGACGAATTTGGATTGTTTTCTTCCTAATTTTGGCAACTTTATCATCCTCTATTATCACTCTACACATCTGAGGTAAGAATTTTCAGTTTTCTTTGAAATTTTACATTTCCTAATTCTTAATTTTTTTTCCATTTTTTTATATATTTGGAAAATGCATAGTTGTTAAGATTTCTTGTTAAATTTGTGCTACATTGTACTAATACATGAAATTAGAACTACCTTTATGCTTAGAATTGAGAATTTTGTTAACATGGTGATATTTTTGTAAAAATTTCTCAATTATTAAGTTAAAGCACATTGAACCTTTTGCTTGCAATTTTTTTTTTTGTTTCTTTGAAATAATTTGCACTTATTTTGAAGAAATGAAGCTCAATTGTATGTAATTTGGTATTAATGTGTATTTAGTATAATGGAATGTTATGTATTTCATTGGAAAATTTGCTAGACGTTGAGAATTGTTTAATTTAAGAATGTTTTTAGTAGTGCATATGATGATGTTGTTTTAAAATGATGTTAAGGTTTAAATCTGTAGCACATTGTCTTGGATAGTGCGTTTGATCTTGTTTTTGATATAGGCACCATGGCTCGCGCAAGACGGGCTTGTGTTCGCACTTCTTCACCTTTTTCAAATGAAGAGCGTACTCCTTCAATATCTGAGGAGTTACCAGTGGAAGAATCTCCCTCACCCGAGTCGCCGCCCCGCTCACAATGAAAGAGAGCATCCACTAGTCGCGAGGAGCCACCTCCGGACTATGATACCACGCGATTCACTTCGCTAGAAAATCAACAATGATACGAAACCGGATTAGATAAAAAGATCATAATTGAAAAGCACTTGGCACCGGAGGTGGATGACCACTATAAGTTTTTCACGGCATTTAAGCGACTTGGATGGGAGAACATACTCAAATTGCCGAAGCATTACTATCCCAATTTGGTGCGCAATTTTATGCCAATGTGAAAGGAAAGCAAGACCACAGTGGTAATCTAATTGTCTCCTGGGTTAGAGGAAAGCGGATTGCCATCAATCGCGGGAGAATTCAGAGATCTTTCCAAATCAAGGATTCAGGGGAGGATGTCAAATTGACCAAAGAATTCAAGGTGCGTGATCCATGGCAAGTAGGAGAAACCGTATCACGTCTTAAGGGTCAATACCATGAAAGAGGAAGTTCGAAAAAGCTCGTTGTTTATGCAGATTCCTTTGAGCCTAGGTACCACCTTATTTTTTATCTCTTTGCTTTTAATGGGCACCTAAGAGGAGTGGCAAAAGGAAAGTACGAAATAGCGACCTATCTTTTTTGGATAAGATGATGCATGGAATAGGTCGGTAGTTGACAAGGATCCCTCTCACCAGCATTATTATTAGCTACATGCGTATTACAGCACGCATGAGAGCTAGTGAAACTTGTTTCGGATTTCCTCGCTTCCTCTCTCTTCTGTTGGAGAAGCTCGAGGTTCCATTGGGTGCAGAGAGAGCCCTTACTACTAAGGCAGTCGATGAGGTAAATGTTGCATTATTAAGATCCTTGGATATCCCTACAGACTTTGGAGCTTCTTTGGTTCGAGATGTTGGAGAAGCTTCAACGTCCGCTCAGCCCCCACCTCATCCTCAACCAGAACAGGAAGCTCAAGAAGCAGAGGCACAACAGACTCTACCTCCTCCCATTCCATGACCACCACCTCCTCCGAGATCCAAGTGGCAAGAAATCCTCAACGCTATCTGTTGTATGGAAACAAGGGTCATGGAGCGCATTGATCAGCAGGAGCGACAGATGACGGAGTGACTCGAGAGGCATGATCGACGTCTTAGGGTGTTGGAGGACCATTTCCACATCCGCCGTTCGCCTACACCAATTCCTGAGCCAAGAGATGACGAGCATGAAGCTCATGTGGAGGGTAGAGGAGAAGATGCTACGGAACTTGGCGGCCCCTCCACTTAATTTGCTTTGTTTAATCTTTTTATTTAATTTTTACTTTTTCTTTGTTATATGGTGTTAACTTTTATTATGTTTTTTTTCTTACATTAACGCTTTTGGGATCATCTCACCTCCCTATGGCTATGTATCTTTCCCCCTCATGTAGAATAGTAGCTTTTGGGATGATATGGATGTTCGTGATGTTCGTGATTTCAAATTGCATCACCATTTCTTTATAAGGGGAGTACTAGTTTCTTTTCTTTTCTTTTCTTTCACAATGAGGACATTGTGAATTTTAAATGTGGGGGAGGGTATTTTGTGTTTTGATTACCTTATGGCTTGATTGTGGTCTTGAAGTGCATGTTTTCAGTTCATTGTTGTTTAGAAATGTTGGAATTATATTTGAAAATATTGATATGTGGATAATTTTCTTGAAATTGGAAATGTTGACAGGGAGTTTTGTAATTGGTTATTACGCAATTAGGATTTTTGCATTTTAGAAAGTATATCCGGTAAAATGAGGAAAATTATGCCTATAATTTTGCATGTTTAATGATGGGCGTGTTTGGATAATGATTATTTGGAATAAGTATTTCAAATAATATTTAACACTCCTCAGATAACCGAAATAATGTTTGGATATGGCTTTTTGGACTTTCAATCTTGGACCGAAAGTAATGTTTGGATAAGGTTGGGAGGTTCTAGGAGGGTCTTCCCCTAGGATACACTTGTTTTGCAGGTTAGACAATATGTCTCAAGAGGGGAACATGCCTGAGCCGTCTGAGACCGACGTGTCACTCAAACTGGTGCTCCAAACTCTTCAAAAACAAGCGGAGAGACATGAATTTGCAATGGAGAAACATGAATTTGCGATGGCACAAATATCCGACAGGTTGGCTGCCATTGAGATGCGAGGTACCGGAGATACACACCATAGGGTTTCGAGTGTTCAGAGTGCTGATCATGATGCGGATGATGAGGGGTATCATTCTCACACCTCATTTCGATCAAGGAGAAGCCAAGAGGGAGCGAGGGAAGGTCGAGGCCGACCTAGGAGAACCGATGACAATCTTGGTTCCATCAAGACTAAGATGCCTACCTTTCATGGGAAAAAATGATCCTGAAACTTATTTAGATTGGGTTCGGAGAGTTGAGCAAGTGTTTGAAGTCCACAATTACTCCGAAGAGAAAAAGGTGAAACTTGCGGCTATTGAATTTGAAGATTATGCATCCATTTGGTGGGAGCAAGTATGTGCCACAAGGAGGAGAAATAGGGAACAACCAATTGACACTTGGGCTGAAATGAAGCAAGTGATGCGGAAACGATTTGTACCTTTCCATTACACCACGGACTTGTACAATCGGCTCCAACGACTCACCCAAGGGTCCAGTTCGGTTGATGAGTACCACAAACAAATGGAGGTAGCAATGATAAGGGCCAATATACAAGAGGATTCAGAAGCAACCATGGCAAGATTTCTTAATGGATTAAATCCTGAAATTCGGAAGAAGGTTGAGCTTCAAGACCACTTTGAGCTACAACAAATGGTGTCTTATGCAGAGAAGGTGGAAAGGCAAGCCTTACCTATAAAGACACCTAGTGGCCGAACCACTACATCCTCTTCCACACCTTGGAGACGTGATCAATTGCCAACATCCAATGCTTGGCCAAGGCAAGGCAATAAGGAAAGGGAAAACAGGCGAATGGAGCAGCCGTTCCATCCGAGTGCAACTCCTTCTAAACCAACCCCGCGACCAACTCTTCCAAGGCCAAATACGTCTACCAACCAGCCAAAGGCATGTTTCAAATGCAAGGGAATTGGCCACCTCATGGCTCAATGCCCTAACCGAAGCATCATGTACATGAATGAAGAGGGAATGTGGCAAAGCGAAGGAGAGGAGGAATATGCGGACATGCCACCACTTGAAGAAGAAGGGAAGGATGCTGACCTGGTTGAAATAGAAGAGGACCCCGTGGCTCGAACTATGGTGACCATGAGAGTGCTAAATGCACAAGCGCAAGAAGATGATCTCCAACGGACCAACATTTTTCATACGAGATGCAAAATTGGAGATGAGGTATGTCTCATGATCATTGATAGTGGCTCTTGTACTAATTGCGTAGCTGCTGACTTTGTCGAACAAAAGCACCTTTCATGGACTTACCACCCTAAACCCTATAGACTATCTTGGTTAAATGATGGGGGGGAAGTCAAGGTGACCAAACAAGCTTTAATCACTTTTTCTATTGGTCGATACAAGGACCAAGTTTTATGTGATGTAATTCCTATGCAAGCTAGTCATGTCTTGTTAGGGCGTCCGTGGGAGTATGATAGGCAGGCTGATCATATTGGACTCACTAATAAGTATAAGTTCATTATGGACAACCTCAAGATCACTCTTTCACCCTTGACACCTACACAAGTGTATGAGGAACAATTACATCTAAGAAAAGAGCGAGAGAAAAGACAACTGAGAGAGGCAAAGAAAAGGCCGAATGTACTTGAGGATGAGGAAAAAAAGAAAGTAGAGGCCGAGTTGAGTGAAAAAGAAAATTCGAGGGGAAAAAAACTTAGTGAGGCCGAGAGTTTGAAAGTGAACAAAAAGAGCTTCTATGCAAGTGTGCGAGAGGTAGGTAGGGCTTTGAATGCACAAAGTCTTCTCATAGTACTTCTGTACAGGGAAGCTGATTATTCTTCTTTTTACACACTAGGCATAACCGATTCTCTTCCTAGTGCAATCTACTCTCTTTTGCAGGAATTCAAGGATGTGTTTCCGGAGGAACTACCAAAAGGATTACCTCCAATTCGAGGTATCGAACATCAAATCGACTTTGTTCCTGGAGCAATTCTCCCAAATCGACCAGCCTATAGAGCAAATCCGGAGGAAACAAAGGAAATCCAAAGGCAAGTCGATTCCCTCCTTGAAAAGGACCAGGTACGTGAATCTCTTAGTCCTTGTGCAGTTCCAGTCATTTTAGTGCCTAAGAAAGAAGGGACTTGGAGAATGTGTACAGATTGTCGTGCAATTAATAAAATTACTGTTAAGTATCGTCATCCTATTCCTAGGTTAGATGATATGTTAGAAGAATTGCATGGGGCATCATTTTCACTAAAATTGACTTAAGATCTGGTTATCATCAAATAAGGATAAAGGAAGGAGACGAATGGAAAACTGCTTTCAAAACAAAGTATGGTCTTTATGAGTGGCTTGTGATGCCTTTCGGCTTAACAAACGCTCCAAGTACTTTCATGAGGTTAATGAACCATGTTTTAAGGCTTTTTCTTGGGAAGTTTGTTGTTGTTTATTTTGATGATATATTGATCTTTAGCAAGTCTTTAGATGAACATGTTGAGCATTTGCGACTTGTTTTAAGTGCCTTGCGTGAAAATAGGTTGTTTGCTAACATGGAAAAATGTGTCTTCTGCACTCCTGAAGTTAATTTTCTTGGATATATTGTTGGTGCAAATGGCATACGTGTTGATCCCGCCAAGGTAAAAGCCATCTTAGAGTGGCCGACTCCAACCAATGTGTCACAAGTAAGGTCTTTTCATGGTCTTGCAAGTTTCTATAGGAGATTTGTTAAAGACTTTAGTACTATTGTAGCACCTTTGAATGAGACAATTAAAAAGAATGTGGGGTTTCAATGGGGAACAGAGCAAGAAGAGTCATTTAATAAGCTTAAAGATTTGTTAACTTCAGCACCTATTCTTGCTTTGCCTAATTTTGATGTGACGTTTGAAGTTGAATGTGATGCTAGTGGGATTGGCATCGGGGCTGTTTTACATCAAAATAATAGGCCCTTGGCATATTTCAGTGAGAAGTTGAGTGGGGGAGCTCTTAATTACCCTACTTATGATAAAGAATTGTATGCTGTTGTGCGTGCTCTTGAAGTGTGGCAGCATTATCTTATGCCTAAGGAATTTGTGATACATACTGATCATGAATCAATTAAATTTCTTAAGGGGCAGGGTAAGTTGCATAAAAGACATGCGAAATGGATTGCATTTATTGATTCCTTTCCATATATCATTAAGTATAAGAAGGGAAAAGATAATGTCGTTGCGGATGCATTGTCTAGAAGGTATATCTTGATCACTAACCTGAGCACTAAGTTACTTGGGTTTGAGCACATTAAAGACTTGTATGCACATGATGCTGATTTTTCTAATGTGTTTCAAGCTTGTGAACATGCTGCATTTCAAAGGTTTTATAGGCATGAAGGCTTCTTGTTCAAAGAAAATCGCCTATGTATTCCCAACTGTTCACTTAGGGAATTACTTGTTAGAGAAGCCCATGGCGGAGGGTTGATGGGGCATTTCGGTATTGATAAAACTCTTGACATTTTGCATGAGCATTTCTATTGGCCTAAAATGAGGCGTGACATTGCTAACATTTGTGATAAGTGTTTAAAGTGTAAGCAGGCAAAGTCAAGGAGTAACCCTCATGGATTGTATACTCCTCTGCCCGTACCTCATGCTCCTTGGACAGACATATCCATGGATTTTGTGCTTGGTTTACCAAGATCTTCTACAGGTATGGATAGTATCTTTGTTGTAGTGGATAGATTTTCTAAAATGGCTCATTTTATCCCTTGTAGGAAAACAAGTGATGCGCGCCATGTTGCTGATTTATTCTTCAAGAACGTGGTTAGATTGCATGGGGTACCGCGTACTATTGTAAGTGATAGGGATGTGAAATTCTTAAGCTACTTCTGGAAATCACTTTGGGGAAAGTTGGGAACGAAGTTGCTATTTTCTACTTCTAGTCATCCTCAAACGGATGGTCAAACCGAGGTAACCAATCGAACCCTTGGTGCTCTACTTCGAGCCATTGTTCAAAAGAACTTGAAGAAGTGGGAAGAATGTTTGCCTATCGCTGAGTTTGCATATAACCGAACAACTCATTCTACTACTAATCATTCTCCTTTTGAAATTGTTTATGGGTTTCAGTCGCTAACCCCTCTAGATTTATCACCTATTCCTGTTGATGAGTGTTTAAGCGCAGATGGTGTCAAAAAGGCAGAGGCTGTTCGGACCTTGCATGAGAGAGTCCGAGCTCAGATTGAAAAGAAAAATGCGCAATATGCACAACATGCGAATAAGGGAAGAAAGCATGTTGTATTCGAACCTGGTGATTGGGTTTGGGTGCACATGAGGAAGGAAAGGTTTCCAGCATCTCGACGGACCAAGTTACATCCAAGAGGCGACGGACCTTTTCAAGTTCAAGAGAGGATCAATGACAATGCATACAAATTGGAACTTCCAAGTGAGTATGGCATAAGCGCATCTTTTAATGTGTCTGACCTATCCCCTTTTGATTTTGATACAGACTTTGAAGATTCGAGGACGAATCCTTTCGAGGAGGGAGGGAATGATGCAAGTACGGGTGCGCAACAACTACCTTGGGTCAAGAACCCTTTGATCAATATTGGTGGTCCGATGACAAGATCAAGAACCAAGAAGGTGAAGGAAGCTTTACGAGCCTTGATCATTCACCATACAAGCAGGGAGCAAGCTAGGTTTGAAGACTTGATGGACCATGAAGTTACTTTGTTCACTTGCACGTTTGAAGTGAAGGAATGATCTCATACTTGTTAGCTTAGTTGGTAGTTGTTTAAGGACTACCTAGTTTAGTAGTTGTTAGGCGTTGAGTATTTTATTACTTATTGGGCCTTATCGAAAAGCCTTAAAGAGCTGGTTCTTTAAGCTCTTTATGCGGACCGAATTTCTTTCAGGTTTATGTGGGCCGGATTTTTGCCCTAGTTTTAGCCTATATAAAGGCACCTATTGTATGAGCGAAGGACAGAATATTACAACCAGAAATCGTGAGGAATTTTCCTTCAAGTTCTTAATCGGACTTACTCTTGAATTCTTGAGTTCATGGCTTAGGATTCAAATCTGACTTTATCGATTAGCTTGTTCCCTAATCGTGGTGTCGCTTCATCCATCCTTATTTGCTTAAGGTTGCTGATTACCTTTGTGTGTCAGAGGTCTTGAGTTCATGAGAACAATCGAGTTCAATTTCTGTTGGGAGAAAAGATCCAACTCTGATAATTACAAGGTTGGGAGGTTCTAGGAGGGTCTTCCCCTAGGGTTGCTCTGATACCAACTGATATAGGCAACCCTAGGGGAAGACCCTCCTAGAACCTCCCAACCTTGTAATTATCAGAGTTGGATCTTTTCTCCAACAGAAATTGAACTCGATTGTTCTCATGAACTCAAGACCTCTGACACACAAAGGTAATCAGCAACCTTAAGCAAATAAGGATGGATGAAGCGACACCACGATTAGGGAACAAGCTAATCGATAAAGTCAGATTTGAATCCTAAGCCATGAACTCAAGAATTCAAGAGTAAGTTCGATTAAGAACTTGAAGGAAAATTCCTCACGATTTCTGGTTGTAATAATCTGTCTTTTACTCTTACAAGAGGTGCCTTTTTATAGGCTAAAACTAGGGCAAAATCCAGCCCACATAAACCTGGAAGAAATTCGGTCCGCATAAAGAGCTTAAAGAGCCAGCTCTTTAAGGCTTTCCGATAAGGCCCAATAAGTAATAAAATACTCAACGCCTAACAACTACTAAACTAGGTAGTCCTTAAACAACTACCAACTAAGCTAACAAGTATGAGATCATTCCTTCACTTCAAACGTACAAGTGAACAAAGTAACTTCATGGTCCATCAAGTCTTCAAACCTAGCTTGCTCCTTGCTTGTATGGTGAATGATCAAGGCTCGTAAAGCTTCCTTCACGTTCTTGGTTCTTGATCTTGTCATCGGACCACCAATGTTGATCAAAGGGTCCTTGACCCAAGGTTGAAGTTGTTGCGCACCCGTATCTGCATCATTCCTTCCCTCCTCGAAAGGATTCGTCCTCGAATCTTCAAAGTCTGTATCAAAATCAAAAGGGGATAGGTCAGACACATTAAAAGATGCGCTTATGCCATACTCACTTGGAAGTTCCAATTTGTATGCATTGTCATTGATCCTCTCTAGAACTTGAAAAGGTCCGTCGCCTCTTGGATGTAACTTGGTCCGTCGAGATGCTGGAAACCTTTCCTTCCTCATGTGCACCCAAACCCAATCACCAGGTTCGAATACAACATGCTTTCTTCCCTTATTCGCATGCTGTGCATATTGCGCATTTTTCTTTTCAATTTGAGCTCGGACTCTCTCATGCAAGGTCCGAACAGACTCTGCCTTTTTGACACCATCTGCGCTTAAACACTCATCAACAGGAATAGGTGATAAATCTAGAGGGGTTAGCGGCTGAAACCCATAAACAATTTCAAAAGGAGAATGATTAGTAGTAGAATGAGTGGTTCGGTTATATGCAAACTCAGCGATAGGCAAACACTCTTCCCACTTCTTCAAGTTCTTTTGAACAATGGCTCGAAGTAAAGCACCAAGGGTTCGATTGGTTACCTCGGTTTGACCATCCGTTTGAGGATGACTAGAAGTAGAAAATAGCAACTTCGTTCCCAACTTTCCCCAAAGTGATTTCCAGAAGTAGCTTAAGAATTTCACATCCCTATCACTTACAATAGTACGCGGTACCCCATGCAATCTTACCACGTCCTTGAAGAATAAATCAGCAACATGGCGCGCATCACTTGTTTTCCTACAAGGGATAAAATGAGCCATTTTAGAAAATCTATCCACTACAACAAAGATACTATCCATACCTCTAGAAGATCTTGGTAAACCAAGTACAAAATCCATGGATAAGTCTGTCCAAGGAGCATGAGGTACGGGTAGAGGAGTGTATAGTCCATGAGGGTTACTCCTTGACTTGGCCTGCTTACACTTTAAACACTTATCACAAATGTTAGCAACGTCACGCCTCATTTTAGGCCAATAGAAGTGTTCATGCAAGATGTCAAGAGATTTATCAATGCCGAAATGTCCCATCAATCCTCCACCATGGGCTTCTCTAACAAGTAATTCCCTCAGCGAACAATTGGGAATACATAGGCGATTTTCTTTGAATAAGAAACCTTCATGCCTATAGTACTTTTGAAATGCAGCATGTTCACAAGCTTGAAACACATTAGAAAAATCATCATCATGTGCATACATGTTTTTAATGTGCTCAAAACCAAGTAACTTAGTGCTCATGTTAGTGATCAAAGTATACCTCCTAGACAATGCATCTGCAACGACATTATCTTTCCCCTTCTTATACTTAATGATGTACGGGAAGGAATCAATAAATGCAATCCACTTCGCATGTCTTTTATGCAACTTACCCTGACCCTTAAGGAATTTAATTGATTCATGATCAGTATGTATCACAAATTCCTTAGGCATAAGATAATGCTGCCACACTTCAAGAGCACGCACAACAGCATACAATTCTTTATCATAAGTAGGGTAATTAAGAGCTCCCCCACTCAACTTTTCACTGAAATATGCCAATGGTCTATTATTTTGATGTAAGACAGCCCCTATGCCGATTCCACTAGCATCACATTCAACTTCAAACGTCACATCAAAATTAGGCAAAGCAAGAATAGGTGCTGAAGTTAACAAATCCTTAAGCTTATTAAATGACTCTTCTTGCTCTTTTCCCCATTGAAACCCCACACTCTTTTTAATTGTCTCATTCAAAGGTGCTGCAATAGTACTAAAGTCTTTAACAAATCTCCTATAGAAACTTGCAAGACCATGAAAAGACCTTACTTGAGACACATTGGTTGGAGTCGGCCACTCTAAGATGGCTTTTACCTTGGCGGGATCAACACGTATGCCATTTGCACCAACAATATATCCAAGGAAATTAACTTCAGGAGTGCAGAAGACACATTTTTCCATGTTAGCAAACAACCTATTTTCACGCAAGGCACTTAAAACAAGTCGCAAATGCTCAACATGTTCATCTAAAGACTGGCTAAAAATCAATATATCATCAAAATAAACAACAACAAACTTCCCAAGAAAATGCCTTAAAACATGGTTCATTAACCTCATGAAAGTACTTGGAGCGTTTGTTAAGCCGAAAGGCATCACAAGCCACTCATAAAGACCATACTTTGTTTTGAAAGCAGTTTTCCATTCGTCTCCTTCCCTTATCCTTATTTGATGATAACCAGATCTTAAGTCAATTTTAGTGAAAATGATTGCCCCATGCAATTCTTCTAACATATCATCTAACCTAGGAATAGGATGACGATACTTGACAGTAATTTTATTAATTGCACGACAATCTGTACACATTCTCCAAGTCCCTTCTTTCTTAGGCACTAAAATGACTGGAACTGCACAAGGACTAAGAGATTCACGTACCTGGTCCTTTTCAAGGAGGGAATCGACTTGCCTTTGGATTTCCTTTGTTTCCTCCGGATTTGCTCTATAGGCTGGTCGATTTGGTAGAATTGCTCCAGGAACAAAGTCGATTTGATGTTCAATACCTCGAATTGGAGGTAATCCTTTCGGTAGTTCCTCCGGAAACACATCCTTGAATTCCTGCAAAAGAGAGTAGATTGCACTAGGAAGAGAATCGGTTATGCCAAGTGTGTAAAAAGAAGAATAATCAGCTTCCCTGTACAGAAGTACTATGAGAAGACTTTGTGCCTTCAAAGCCCTACCTACCTCACGCACACTTGCATAGAAGCTCTTTTTGTTCACTTTCAAGCTCTCGGCCTCACTAAGTTTTTTTCCACTCGAATTTTTTTTCTCACTCAACTCGGCCTCTACTTTCTTTTTTCCCTCATCCTCAGGCACATTCGGCTTTTTCTTTGCCTCTCTCAGTTGCCTTTTCTCTCGCTCTTTTCTTAGATGCAATTGTTCCTCATACACTTGTGTAGGTGTCAAGGGTGAAAGAGTGATCTTGAGGTTGTCCATAATGAACTTATACTTATTAGTGAGTCCAATATGATCAGCCTGCCGATCATACTCCCACGGACGCCCTAACAAGACATGACTAGCTTGCATAGGAATTACATCACATAAAACTTGGTCCTTGTATCGACCAATAGAAAAAACGATTAAAGCTTGTTTGGTCACCTTGACTTCCCCCCCATCATTTAACCAAGATAGTCTATAGGGTTTAGGGTGGTAAGTCCATGGAAGGTGCTTTTGCTCGACAAAGTCAGCAGCTACGCAATTAGTACAAGAGCCACTATCAATGATCATGAGACATACCTCATCTTCAATTTTGCATCTCGTATGAAAAATGTTGGTCCGTTGGAGATCATCTTCTTGAGCTTGTGCATTTAGCACTCTCATAGTCACCATAGTTCGAGCCACGGGGTCCTCTTCTATTTCAATCAGGTCAGCATCCTTCCCCTCTTCTTCAAGCGGTGGCATGTCCGCATATTCCTCCTCTCCTTCGCTTTGCCACATTCCCTCTTCATTCATGTACATGATGCTTCGGTTAGGGCATTGAGCCATGAGGTGGCCAATTCCCTTGCATTTGAAACATGCCTTTGGCTGGTTGGTAGACGTATTTGGCCTTGGAAGAGTTGGTCGCGGGATTGGTTTAGAAGGAGTTGCACTCGGATGGAACGGTTGCTCCATTCGCCTGTTTTCCCTTTCTTTATTGCCTTGCCTTGGCCAAGCATTGGATGTTGGCAATTGATCTCGTCTCCAAGGTGTGGAAGAGGATGTAGTGGTTCGGCCACTAGGTGTCTTTATAGGTAAGGCTTGCCTTTCCACCTTCTCTGCATAAGACACCATTTGTTGTAGCTCAAAGTGGTCTTGAAGCTCAACCTTCTTCCGAATTTCAGGATTTAATCCATTAAGAAATCTTGCCATGGTTGCTTCCGAATCCTCTTGTATATTGGCCCTTATCATTGCTACCTCCATTTGTTTGTGGTACTCATCAACCGAACTGGACCCTTGGGTGAGTCGTTGGAGCCGATTGTACAAGTCCGTGGTGTAATGGAAGGGTACAAACCGTTTCCTCATCACTTGCTTCATTTCAGCCCAAGTGTCAATTGGTTGTTCCCTATTTCTCCTCCTTGTGGCACATGCTTGCTCCCACCAAATGGATGCATAATTTTCAAATTCAATAGCCGCAAGTTTCACCTTTTTCTCTTCAGAGTAATTGTGGACTTCAAACACTTGCTCAACTCTCCTAACCCAATCTAAATAAGCTTCAGGATCATTTTTCCCATGAAAGGTAGGCATCTTAGTCTTGATGGAACCAAGATTGTCATCGGTTCTCCTGGGTCGGCCTCGACCTTCCCTCGCTCCCTCTTGGCTTCTCCTTGATCGAAATGAGGTGTGAGAATGATACCCCTCATCATCCGCATCATGATCAGCACTCTGAACACTCGAAACCCTATGGTGGGTATCTCCGGCACCTCGCATCTCAATGGCAGCCAACCTGTCGGATATTTGTGCCATCGCAAATTCATGTTTCTCCATCGCAAATTCATGTCTCTCCGCTTGTTTTTGAAGAGTTTGGAGCACCAGTTTGAGTGACACGTCGGTCTCAGACGGCTCAGGCATGTTCCCCTCTTGAGACATATTGTCTAACCTGCAAAACAAGTGTATCCTAGTCTACCTTGCAAGCACTCGTGTATCACTCAAGGAAACACACTCACTCTCAATTTTCCTTCTCGAAGTTCTTAAAACAACTCAAACTCTCAAAAATTCCAGAATTAATGACTCTATAAGCAAGTAACAAGACACCAAGCAGAATTTTGCAAATCTTAGAAAAAAACTCTACCCGAAGCTGAAACTTTTTTTTTTTTTCTCTTTGAGCTGTTGCTTTGCTGAATTTCTGGTCAGTATTTTGGAGTATAAATGGTGCTTTTGGGGTGCTCAAATAATGTACGAACCAGTCCTCAAATTTCAGTCAAATCGGATTGCAAAACTAGCTCAACCGATTTTAGAAACTCAAGAACTCCCAAGGCGGTTTGGGCTAAGGTGTTTGGTTTGGTTTTGAAAACGGAATTGGGTGTGTTTGGGGCTGGTGAGGTCGTTTGGGGTCTTTGGAATTCAATCAAGATTGGAACTCAAGAGTTGGAAACCAATCAAGATTAGGAAACTCAAGTTTTGGGAAATCAACCAAGATTTGGAGATTAACCAAGATTTGGGAACCCACCAAGAGTTGGAAACTCACGATTTTTTTTGGAAACTTGATTTCCTTTGTATGAGAGCCAATTCCTTCTCTTCTTCCTTTTTTTTTCTCTTCCGTTTTTTTTTTCCTTTTTTTTTTTCTTCGGCTCTTCAAGGAACACAAATTCAGATCACACCAACAAGTTCAAGAAAACGGATGAAAGGTTATGCCAATTCCAAGAAAATTCTAGTTCTTGGTTTATTGTTCAAGAATTTTCAAAATAAGACTTGGTGGTCCAAGAACTTCAAGAATTTTGTTCAAGGAGCTCAAGAACTTCCCCAAATTATGTTATGGTGTCTAGGGTTTGCAAGAACAACAACCAATACTCAAGAAATAGGCAAAAACAGAATTTCAGCAATACTCAAAAGAAAATTCCAGCAATACTCTGAACACTAAACAATATAAGGTACGTGACTCTCTTTTTTTTCTTTTTTTTTTTGTCTTTAAACCCTAACAACCCAAACAAAAGTATAACAGACTCAAGAACAAAAGTTGGACAGAAAAACACAAAAAAAACAACACCAAACAGATATTTTTTTTGACTCGGATGAACAGTAACGTGAACAGTACACTACAGTATGATGAACAGTAATTCGGAACAGTAACGATGAACAGTAATCGCTACAGTTTTTTTCTTTTTTGACAAAAGACACAACTAACAAGATATAAACAACTTCAATTAAAAGAGAATTAACCTGATGCTCTGATTACCAACTGATATAGGCAACCCTAGGGGAAGACCCTCTTAGAACCTCCCAACCTTGTAATTATCAAAGTTGGATCTTTTCTCCCAACAGAAATTGAACTCGATTGTTCTCATGAACTCAAGACCTCTGACACACAAAGGCAATCAGCAACCTTAAGCAAATAATGATGGATGAAGAGACACCACGATTAGGGAACAAGCTAATCGATAAAGTCAGATTTGAATCCTAAGCAATGAACTCAAGAATT